>NC_041393.1:772091513-772129570 GCF_002162155.2 Triticum dicoccoides | reverse complement strand
GCGTTGCCTCTGGATGAATAGGACCCCGTGGGGCTGGATGAACAGGACGACCCCGTGGAGGGCTGGATGAACAGTAGACGATGGAGGGGTGCCCGTGGAGGGGTGGTTGAACAGTAGTCGGTGGAGTAGCGCACGGTGGAGGATGGATGAACAGGAGCCCGTGGAGGCTGGAGGAGGTTGACGGTAGCCCGTGGAGGCTGGAGGAGGTCGACGGTGGAGATGAACAATATCCAGTGGAGTCCCATTTTGCGGTATGCCACACCCCTCCTGATGAACAGGAGCCCCGTTTCAACTGTAGCACTCCAACACAAGTCCGTTTCATCCGTTTTGCGGTACGCCAAACCCCTCCCGATCAACAGGACCCCCGTTTTGACCGTAGCGCTCCAACACAAGTCTGTTTCATCCGTTTTGCGGTACGCCACACCCCTGCCGATCAACAGGACCCCCGTTTCGACCGTAGGAGGTCCGTTTCCTCCGTTTTGCGGTACGGCAGACCCCTCCCGATGAACAGGATCCCATTTCAAACATGGCAGGTCGAACACAAGGCTGTTTCCTCCGTTCTGCGGTACTCCAGGCCTCATTTCGATCGCCTGTTCCGTCCAAGCCCTCCCGATGAACACGACGACGCATTCTGTTCTGACCCAGCCGGTTGGCTCCCCATGAACACGACGACGACGTTGTTTCTCCGTTCCGACCCAGCCATGTGTACGAGCCCTGGCCGTACGTATGCACGAGTAGGCGTTCGAAACACCGCCCGTATGTACGTACGTGGCCATATTTTCTTTCTTGCACCCTGGCTGTTGTACGTACGTGTACATGCTACATGCGCACCTCTACTATGACACGTGTGCGCCTCTATTACGACACGTGTGCGCCTCTACATCGACCAGTATGTACGTACACGTTCGCAACTAGAATGACAACGCTACGTACGCTTCGACCAGATGGTTCCCGACTGTCAGGCACTTACTTGCGTGCGAAGATGTAGCTGATGGGTCCCAGCAGTCAGTGGGGCGAATCGTTTGTTTTGCCCGGACACACTTCCTTGCGTGCGAAGGTGTAGCTGGTGGGTCCCAGGAGTCAGGGGGGAGAATCGTTTTTTTTTTCTTGGATGCACTTCCTTGCGTGCGAAGATATAGCTGGTGGGTACCAACAGTTAGGGGGGCGAATCGTTTTTTTCTCGGACACACTTCCTTGCGTGCGAAGATGTAGCTGGTGGGTCCCAGCAGTCAGGGGGCGAATCATTTTTTCACGAAATACGGTGGCCCGTTCGGTGGGTCCCCGCTGTCAGGTGGAGGAAATTATGTTGCGCGTAATAAGGAGGCACTTCCTTGCGGCTGCCGTGGACCCAGCTACCAGCCTCTCCACGTATAGTTCACGTCTGATGGAATTCGTTCCTTGACCACGTTGACCACGTCGCGCCGAGAACACCATTGCGGTGGACGACGGTGAGGCCTAGGAAGGGGACAACGCAGAGCCGGGGAGGACACAACAGGGGATGCCCATGCGGAGAGGAGTACGAGGGTCCACTGGTCCGGCTGCGCTGCCGTCGCCGCAGAATAACAGGGAGTGTGGGTGAGTGGAGGGATGGACTGGCCAGCGGTGGGAGTAGTAGGAAGCAGTGAGGCCTCCGAGGCATCACAGCCGGCCACGGGACGCAGGAGCATGCGGCACGACCGGCGCTGCTTTGGGCGGCTGGAGCAAGAAGACCAGAGGTTGAAGAAGCACTACATCCGTTGGATGGACATCGTACGATCACTGGAGCTAGAATTGTTCATATTGACTAAAGTTGGCAAAGGCCCCCGTCCCAGTCAACTTAGTGGGCCCACAAGTCACCTCCCACCATGGTGGGTCCCAGCTAGCAGGGGGAGTATTCATTTTTTTGTGCGTATAAGGAGGCACTTTCGGTGGGTCCGAGCTGACAGCGGGGGGAACGTTTTTTCGCGAAATACGGTGGTCCGTCGGTGGGTCCCAGCAGTCAGGGGAAACATTTTTTTCACGAAATACGGTGGCCCGTCTGGTGAGTTCCAGCAGTCAGGGGGGAAACGTTTTTTTGTGAAATACTGATGGCCCATCCGGTGGGTCCCTGCTGTCATGTGGAGGAATAATTATTTTCTGCGTAATAAGGAGGCACTTCCTTGCGGCTGCCGTGGACCCAACTGTCAGCATCTCCACGTACAGTACTCTTCCGATGGAATTTAGTCGTTGACCACATTGACCACGCCACGCCGAGAGAACCACGGTGGTGGACGACGGCGAGGCCTAGGAAGGGGACGATGCGGAGCCGGGGAAGACGTGGCAGTGGATTCCCACGCAAAGAGGAGTATGAGGGTTCACTGGTTTGGCTGCGCTGCCGTCGCCGCAGAATAACAGGGGGTGTGGGTGAGTGGAGTGGAGGGATGGCCTGGCACTTGGGTCCTACCTAGAAGGGGGGGTATTCATTTTTTTGTGCGTAATAAGGAGGCACTTCCTTGTGTGTGAAGATATAGCTGGTGGGTCCGAGCTGTCAGTGGCGGTAACGTTTTTTTCGCGAAATACAGAGGCCCTTTCGGTGGGTCCCAGATGTCAGGTGGAGGAATCATTATTTTGCGCGTAATAAGGAGACATTTCCTTGCGTGCGACCGTGGCCCAGCTGTCAGCCTCTCCACGTACAGTCCACTTCAGATACATGTTGGTCGTTGACCACGTTGACCACGCCACGCAGAGAGCACCAGGGCGGTGGACGACGGAGCCAGGGAAGACTCGACATTTGTTTCCCACACGGAGGGGAGTACGACTGTACGAGGGTTTACTAGTTCGTCTGCCATCGCCGGAGAATAACAGCAGGTGTGGGACTGTGCGTGAGTAGAGGGATGGCTAGGCCAGCGATGGGAGTACGGTGGGGTGGTGAGGCCTACGCGGCAGCACAGCCGGCCACGGGAAGGAGGGAGCAGGCAGTCCCGACGGCGCTTGTTTGAGCGGCTGGAGTAGGAAGAGCAGAGAATCAAGAAGCACGACGGCCGTTGGATGGCCATCCAACAGTCACTGCTTGTGCGTTAACCTTTTTTTTAGGAAAGCCTCAAATCTGTGGAAAACAGCATAAAGGCCATCTGCCATTATTTTAAATAATTTACAGCCCATTTGCTAATTTTTATGGGTTTTTTTGGAGCCCATATTCTTTTTGTTACCATTACAGCCCATATTGTGGCCACGGTTAAATTATATGTAATTTTGCATATGTCGGTGCGGTCTGAACTGTTTTTAATCCCGAAATTTTGAGTCACATCCAGACTGATTTTAGAAATAAATGTATATCAATATAAAATCCAATAAATTTTCCACGCATAAAAATCAATGCAATTTAAAATCTTGAAATGAAAAAAAGATATTTGAAACTAATTGCTGGTTTGATGTGTTTTAAAAATGCACAACCCATTTCTCATTACTGAAAGGCCAGTTTCTCGGCCAGCCGAATGAAGCTCTCCTCGTCTTGAAAGATTTGCAGCTCAATAGGCCTGATAAAGCGACTTACTTGACAAATCAAAAAAAACTGGGCTAGCCATTTTCAGAAAGAAAAAAAACTACTGGGCTGGTATGTGGTAAACATAAAAGAAAAGGTTGTCTAGACAGGCCAGAGTGTCCCACACAGCCCAGTTGACACCCTGCTTCCGTCTCAAAAACAAATTAGATAAATGCCACTCCAATTATGGCGATTCATAAAAATGCCACTACAATTTCCAAACTTTCAAAAATGCCACTGCAATTTTTACAAACTTTGAAAAACGCCACTGCAGTTTGCAAACTTTGAAAAACGCCACTCCAGACTTCGAAAAATGCCACTAGAAATGCCATGAAATGGCATTTTTCAAAGTTTGGAAATTGCAGTGGCATTTCTCGGATACACCAGATTTGGAGTGGCATTTATCAAATTAACCCAAAACAAAAATAACCAGGAGAGCTGCTGGGTCCCTGGTGTCAGCTGATACGTCTCCGTCGTATCTATAATTTTTGATTTCTCCATGCCAATATTATTCAACTTTCATATGCTTTTGGCAACTTTTTATACTATTTTTGGGACTAACATATTGATCCAGTGCCCAGTGCCAGTTTCTGTTTGTTGCATGTTTTATGTTTCGCAGGAAACCCATATCAAACGGAATCCAAACGGGATAAAAATGGACAGAGAATATTTTTGGAATACTTGGGATTTTCCGGAGGAAGAATCAACACGAAACGGTGTCCGAGGTGGCCACGAGACAGGGGGGTGCGCCCTCCCCCCTGGGCACGCCTGGCACCCTCATGGGCCACCCATAAGGCGGTTGATGCCCTTCTTTTGCCGCAAGAAAGCTAATTTTATGAGAAAAATCTGGGTGAAAGATTAAACCCAATCGGAGTTACGGATCTCCGGATATAAAAGAAACGATGAAGGGGAAGGATCTGAGAACGCAGAAAGAGAGAGATAGATCAAATCTCGGAGGGGCTCTCGTCCCTCCCAAGCCATGGGAGCCAAGGACCAGAGGGGAAACCCTTCTCGCATCTAGGGAGGAGGTCAAGGAAGAAGAAGAAGAAGGCGGGCTCTCTCCTCCTTGCTTCCGGTGGCGTCGGAAGGCCGCCGGGGGCCATCATCATCACCGCGACCTTCACCAACACCACCGCCATCTTCACCAACGTATCCATCACCTTCCCCCATATATATTCAGCGTTCCACTCTCCCGCAACCCGCTATACCCTCTACTTGAACATGGTGCTTTATCCTTCATATTATTATCCAATGATGTGTTGCCATCCTATGATGTCTGAGTAGATTTTCGTTGTCCAATCGGTGATTGATGAATTGCTATGATTGGTTAAATTTGTTTGTGGTTATGTTGCCGTCCTGTTGTGGCCTTCATGTCGCGCAAGCGTGAGGGATTCCCGCTGTAGGGTGTTTCAATACGTTCATGATTCGCTTATAGTGGGTTGCTTGAGTGACAGAAGCATAAACCCGAGTAAGGGGATTGTTGCGTATGGGATAAAGGGGACTTGATGCTTTAATGCTATGGTTGGGTTTTACCTTAATGAATCTTTAGTATTTGCGGACGCTTGCTAGAGTTCCAGTCATAAGTGCATATGATCCAAGAAGAGAAAGTATGTTGGCTTATGCCTCTCCCACATAAAACTTGCTATCGGTCTCGTAACGCAGTCAATTGCTTAGGGGCAATTTCACAACTCCTATCACCACTTTTCCACACTCGCTATATTTACTTTATGCATCTTTATCTAAGCAGCCCCTACTTTTTATTTACGTGTTCTTTATTATCTTGCGAACCTATCCTATCACACCTACAAAGTACTTCTAGTTTCATACTTGTTCTAGATAAAGAGAACACTAAGCGTGCGTAGAGTCGTATCAGTGGCAGATAGGACTTGAGAAAATATTTGTTCTACCTTTAGATCCTCGTTGGGTTCGACACTCTTACTTATCGAAAGAGGCTACAACTATCCCGTATACTTGCGGGTTATCAACACCTTTTTCTGGCGCCGTTGCCGGGGAGTCATAGCGTGGGGTGAATATTCTCGTGTGTGCTTGTTTGCTTTATCACTAAGAAATTTTTATTTGCTGTTCTAAGTTGTTCTTTATCTTTAGTTATGGATATGGAACGCAAAATACCAAAAAATTAGGTGTACTTCCTACTTATGGAGATGGGGTAACTCCTAAAACCCTCGATTCTCATTATGTGAAAGATATTATGTACTACTTTGATAATCCTGAGAAAACCCCATTCAACTTTATAATGGGAGACACATTGGATCGACGTGACTACTTTAGGGATTATCTCTCGACACAAAAAGGGAAACTATTATGGGACCATTTTATTATGTTGCGTTGGTATGCCCGGGATCTATGCTTGAGATATGATATTACTTGTTGCTCTAGGATGAAGGCTCCACACCTTCCCTTCTCATGCAAATTTAATGACAATGAAACCTTAGCTTCTTATGCTAATGGTATGTATGATTACTATGATGTGGGCCAGGAGCGAGGGCCATTGGTCCCGGTTCGTCCCACCAACCGGGACCAATAGGTCCAGACGAACCGGGACCAATGGCCCACGTGGCCCGGCCGGCCCCTGGGGCTCACGAACCGGGTCCAATGCCCCCATTGGTCCCGGTTCTGGATTGAACCGGGACTAATGGGCTGGACCGGCCTGGACCATTGGCCCCTTTTCTGCTAGTGAAGGCTGCTTATGAAATTGAATCTTTGTTTGAAAAGTTTGAAGCTTTTGATGATGGTATTTATAGGCCTGAAAATCTTGCTATACTTAGATATTGCTATGAAAATTATGAATTCAATTACTATATTAACGCTTTTATTGAGAAGAGACTAATATTTTGCAGGAAGCTATGGAAGAAGAAATTGATGAAACTGTGAGCTCATTGGATGAAAAAGATGATGAGGAGAGCGAAGAACAAAAGGAGGAAGAGCGGATTGATCACCCGTGCCCACCTTCTAATGAGAGTAACTCTTCAAATCATACATTGTTTAATTCCCCATCATGCTTACCGAATGATGATTGCTATGATTATTGCTCTGATCCTGTTGATTCTCTTGAAATATCCCTTTTTGATGATACTTGCTCTGCTTGTGGCCAAGATGCCAATATGAATTATGCTTATGGAGATGAACTTGCTATAGTTCCTTATGTTAAACATTAAATTGTTTCTATTGCACCCACGCATGATAGTCCTATTATCTTTTTGAATTCTCCCGAAACACTATAGCGGAGAAGTTTGTGCTTATTAAGGATTATCTTGATGGGTTGCCTTTTACCATTGCACATGATGATTTTGATAGATATAATATGCATGTGCTTGCTGCTCCTACTTGCAATTATTATGAGAGAGAAACTACATCTCCGCCTCTTTATGTTTCCAATACGATAGAATTGCAAGAAACTGTTTATACTATGCATTGGCCTTTACTATGTGTGCATGAATTGTTCTTTATTGACATGCCGATGCATAGGTAGAGAGTTAGACTTCGTTGTTGCTTGATATATGTTAGTTCGTGCTCAGTACTAAATTACAAATCATTTTTAATTAAAATTGGCTTTGATATACCTTGGGATCTGGGTGGATTCATTACATGAGCACTGTATGCCTAGCTTAATGGCTTTAAAGAAAGCGCTACCAGGGAGACAACCCAGAAGTCTTAGAAAGTCATTTATTTCTGTTGAGTGCTTTCATATAGTTTAAAAACAAAAAAATAAAGAGGGGAACCTAAAAACTTTTCACAAAGGAAAGTAAAAGTGAGAGAGACAAGCATTGTTGAAGTGGGAGAGCTCCTTGAACTTTGTTCATGCTCACGGAAACTTTGTGAATCTTGATTACAGAAAATTTTCATCAAAAATAATTATCCCCTTGTACAATTCCATTGTATTGTGAAAATAATGTGCTAAGGTTTGCCTTTAGGATGTTTACAATGCTTGTTGGTTTGTACGGTGCAGGACAGAAACTTTGGCTGTAGTGCGCAATTTTAACTTTTTAACTGGAATGTCAAACGGTTCTGATTCCTTTTGCAATGTCTTGCTATACAACTTGTGTATTTTTCATAATTTTGGTAGAATTGTTGGGGTACCAGAAGTATGGTGAATGTTCAGATTGCTACAGACTGTTCTGTTTTTGACAGATTCTGTTTTTGATGCATAGTTTGCTTGTTTTGATGAAACTATCAATTTCTATCAGTGGATTAAGCCATGAAAAAGTTATATTACAGTAGATACATTGCAAAAACAAAATATTTGCTTTATTATACTAACGTACTTCTAGTTTCATACTTGTTCTAGGTAAAGCGAACACTAAGCGTGCGTAGAGTCGTATCAGTGGCAGATAGGACTTGAGAGAATATTTGTTCTACCTTTAGCTCCTCGTTGGGTTCGACACTCTTACTTATCGAAAGAGGATACAACTATCCCGTATACTTGCGGGTTATCATCAGCCGCTCCTTGTGCAATTCTCTCATTTATTGACTACGTTGACAATGGCATGGGACCCAGATGTCAGAAATCCACTAGGAGGAGCCATTTTTTATTGGCTTGAAATAAGGAGGCACTTGCTTGCGTACTGCCATGACCTTGGCGGGTCCCTGCTGTCATCCTCTCCACGTACAATCATCTCCTGATTGTGTACGCATCAACTTGGTAGGCCCACAATTCAGCCTCTAAACCCGTGGTGGACAAATACAACCCATCTAAAAAAATAACAGCCCATTCCAGACGTTCAAACAGAAAGTTCAACATTCAGAGCAAAGTGACAGGTCTGATCCACATATAGAGTACTGAACTTCCACGTTGACAACCATCATAGCCAAGTTAACTATCTACCCCCACTAATACTCTAGTAGCGTACAAGTACTAACTTACTCTTAGCTAACTAGACGATGCCGGCCGCCATCTGTGGTACACGCTAAACGCCGGCAACAGCGTCTGGCGCCTCGCCTCATACTTGCAAGAGGTGTGATAGGGCGCGTTGCTCGCGCGCGTTGGCCCTTTCCATGCCGGCGTGGTCCACCGAAGCTTCGGCTTCCAAGCGGGAAACCCACTTGACGAGCTGGTAGTAAAAATCGGTGTCGCGAATGCGTGCGTGCCCGAGAGCCTCCAGGGATATTTTATGGGCGCCGGCTTCCACGTAGTCGGACCAGTTGCGGGCACTTTGCTCGTGACTCATAGCGTCAGTGTGCTGCTGCTCCATGTCCCACTAGCGGCGCAAATCGGCGATACATTGCTTCTCCGCCAGGCGGTCGCGTTCCAACAACTCCTGCTCCTCCGGTAGGCAGTCGCGCTCCAACAACTCCTCGATCTCCGCATTGCCATCTAAAGACAGATATAATGCCTCCTCCCTCTGACTTCCTTTCGGTGAAAAACCGAACACTAGTTCCGGCGGTGACCGCCTCCGGCATCGCCTACCGCGGACGAGCGGGGGCATGGCGGACGTGGAAAGCGACATCGGGCCGGTGGGGGCTTATGAGGATATGGCGAGTTGGGTCACGGTGCCACAGGAGAAGGCCGGGAAACAATACTTATAGGAGGAAGGTAGCGCGACGGTCATCGGAATTCAATGCATAATGGCTTAGCGCGCCAGCTTGCCGTGGAAAACTAGAGAAATTGAAATTATGACTGTGCTGTCCCGTCCTGTCTGGGTCGCACGCCGGCATGGCGGTCAAACGAGTGCACTCGAATCATCTCCCTCCTTGTCAATAATGATTCCATGGATTTAAAAAGCCCTCAACAATTAAAGCGCATCTTTTTTCGCCAACAGTTAGCTGCCTTAATTACGGCCAGCTGCATGCAGGCACTCAGAATCGCTCGCAGCCAGTACGCGGAGCAGCATGCAACGAGTCGCAGCCGAGGGCACGCATGCAGCCACTTAAATCGCTAGAATTGATTAGGCTTAAACTTCTGCATGTGGTTAATTATTGTCATGCCTTGGTCCTGCTGCTTTGCTCACGGGACAAATAAACCCGGACGGAGGGAGTACCTTGGTTGGTGAGAGGTTTGAATTAGGCCCTGCAAACCGGAAAGGAGGTACTAGTACATGCGTGATCCGCTATTTATTCGTGTAGGATCGAGTAGGTTTCTTGAATTGAGCCCTGCAAACCGGAAAGGAGGTAGTACGTGCGTGATATGCTATTTATCCATGTAACTCCAAAAGGTAGGCATTTTTATTCAAAAAACTGCCACTTCGTATCTTGCGTTGCAAATAAAACTGCCAGGAGCGCATTATTAGGCTAGCTAGTGATCGATCAGTAACTTGTAAACACTGAGCGAACAGAAATAAGTAACTGTTAATGCATCTCAGTGATTGATAGATCATATACAAATATGTAGCTCCAAAAGCAAAGATCAGCCACTTCGGATCTTGCGTTGCAACTAGAACTAACTAGTATGATTCGCATACATAAGATCAACATGTTAATGCATCTCAATGATTCATAGATCATATACAAATATGTAGCTCCAAAAGCAAAGATCTATAAAAAACATCTATTCTTCTTACTAACATGGATGCTTCTCTTGGCCAACATTCAGTACAGACTGAAAGAATTTTTTTTTGTGAATTCTACAATTCCTCTTGCAAACATAAGTGGTTTCACCAACAGCTGGAACCATGAGAATGAACCACACATGATGGAGGAACATCCACTACAATATGATTTGGTCTTCTCTGGATCACACCACGAGACTATTTTCAGAATACAAACTTTAACTTAGGCAAAATGATGCCCATTTTATAATCAGACCAAAGCTATGAAGCACCTAGTGTTGGCCAATAAATAGTACATTACTACTTTTGTGCACTCCATGAAGTGACTATCCAATCTTTCTGTGTCTATTTTCAAATGGCACTGCATGCACTGACTATACTATTCTCTTGTGCAGTTCAATCAAAATTGCGGACACTTTGTTTGTTTGCCAAATAGCAACGGGCAGACATCTCTGTCTGCACAAATATCAAGCAGCTAGTAAACATATACCACACCATGTATTTTCAGTTTAAACATGTCTCTTCCGCTTAGCATCTGCCATGTTCTGCACTAGACAATCTGATACAATTATGTTTTGCCCTAGACAATTTCATACTAAATTGATTTGCTGGCTCAAAGCAGAAATATAGCGCCTATTCTTCATCAGACCAAGGATATCCATGTTCGCAGTGAATGAAGAGGTGAAATCGACACAACCGAAATTGAGCATCCAATCATTGAATCCTGTCCTGCACCTCCAATGTAGGTCCACCCTGCCAATAAATTCACATGCAAGCCACTAGTATTACTATCTAATGACAGTACAAAAAGAGTAGCAAGATAGTAGCAAACCATGTACCTTCATAATGAACAACTCATAGTGCCACCAATTGGATATAAAGGTTTGAAAAAAACATGCTCCTAATGTTGAACCAGTTGGACTTTTTGTGCAGTTCCACTAAAATCGAGCATCCCTATTTGCATACATATTGAAAGTGTGATTACTATAAAACTAGCACTAGTTGAAGCATAGACTCACAAATATAAGCATTCCAATATCTTAATGGGAAAAGGTAGCAAGACTGTTTCTAACCACCTATTTGAAGGAATAAATAAAGCAACAACGGCTGATGTCAGGAATGCATACATAGTTTTTTCTGAAAAATTGAGCCATTCCTGACCTTTACTCTTCTTTCAAGCATATTTTGTGCAGTTCAACTAGAATAAAATGCCATCACCGCCTTGACAATTCAGTGACACTATACAAAAGGAAATGACTTAACATTACATCATGATGTCAGGTATGTAGTCGACAGGCATTAGAGACAAACATACAGACCTCCTCCGATAACATAATGAACATTAATTTTAACAAAGGTGTGACTAGCTTTAACGTGATAATTTGAGTGAACTCCACACCCTCTGTTCTTTAATATAAGACGTTTTCACGGTTCAATTTAAAGTACCCAAACGTCTAGTATTTAGAAAAACAGGTAGTTGTTTTCTTGAGCACATATCTGAGAAAGCTTGCCACACTTTATTTATGTCCATACGCTAATCTAACACCATTCTAATACTACAAATATACACTAATCGAGTGGCTAGTGCAATAGTAGTGTAGTTAGTTTATTACAGGGTACAGTCCAATGGTTTTACTGAACAGATTTCAATAAACTCTAACATTGGAAGATTTCTATAAGAATTAACAATACAAAATGTAAAGGTAACAAGTTTCTGCATTGGTATACTAGCTGTGCATAAGCATTAAACAAAATACAAAAGTCTGAAGGTAACTAGCATTATTAACTAATGACAGTATAAAAAAATTGCAAACCATGTACCTCCAAGGTAAATATCATTTCGAACTCGGGGGAACTTTAAAAATTGTTATCCCAATCTTGATAATCGATCAAACATAAAAACTTGATCGAACAAATCAATAGAATAGCCGGAGGACGAGGTGCCCACTCTTGAACTTTCCTCCTGTCTTCATAATTTTGTGTGCAGTTTAACCAGAATAAAATGACATCAGTGCCTTGGCATTTTGGTGACACTGTACAAAAAATTAACTTATCTCATGAAAGTGAGGTATGTAATCTATAAGCATTAACAGTGCAAAAATCTGAAGGTAGTAACAAGTTTCATCGTTGGTATACTGGCTGTACAACAACATTAGAATGCCTTACCTGAAAAATCTTTAATACATCCACAATCAACAGATAACCCTGAAATAATCCAGTGACATCAAATGGAATTGCTTAAATTCATCGGTGGCATTAGACTAAGAGCAGCATTAGTTAAACGTGGCATCACTTTAGCGGTAGCATTGCTTGACTTGACTGCTGGCGTTATACTAACAGCAAAAAAAGTGGCAATAAGAGCATGGGAGGCCCATTCGGACAGTGGGCGCACCAGTACGATGTACTCCACAGACGCAGAGTGGTGAGGGAGGTATGGTTGCCCAGAGCAACAAATATCTAGGCAGCATATGTGGATTACATCCCATTTTTGTTCTCTTTAGCCACCTTTTTCCTATGTGAGGCCAAAAAACCGATCGACCCGGTCATTCTCTATTGTGTTGTCATGCCTTTCTACCCTTCTTCAACCAAGAGACACGAGACTTGTTCCTTAGCTACTGATTTTCCCCTTTTCAACCAAGATGCGGGTTCGATGCCCACTCTCTTGGACAGTATAGTCTCCCTTCCTTTCCTTATTCAACCCAGACATGGATTAGTCTGCATGAAGTAGGGTTTCCTTTAATAGTGCAAATTATGGTTTTTGTCTGCGTGGCCAGCAGAGCAGAGGACAACAAATTGGGAAGATGGTGGAGTGGAAAAAGATCCACATGCAACGACGCGGCAGATGGGGGCAATAGAACAAGGGTATGGTTCGAAAAGAGGTAGCATACCTGAGGGTCGGCGGGAAGTGGCTTAGCTCGTGGTCGTCGTCCTCCGCACACACTACGGCAGCGATCTTGGGGACAGAGGCCACCCCACGCGGGCGCTAGGTCTGAGAGGACGGCCTTGTCGTCAGTGCGTGACCTCGCTCGCCGATGACGAGTGCGTCAACGCAGCACGTCCTTTTCTTCCCCGGCGGATCTGTGACCACCGGTGTGGAGAGAGAGAGAGGCCGCCTTTTTTAGATATGGAGAGAGGGTGGTTGTCGGTGTCAAAACCTGTGGATCTCGGGTAGGGGGTCCCGAACTGTGCGTCTAGGCGGATGGTAATAGGAGACGAGGGACGCGATGTTTTTACCCAGGTTCGGGCCCTCTTGATGGAGGTAAAACCCTACGTCCTGCTTGATTAATATTGATGATGTGGGTTACAAGAGTAGATCTACCACGAGATCAAGGAGGCTAAACCCTAGAAGCTAGCCTATGGTATGATTGTTGTCCATCCTATGGACTAAGGCCATCCAGTTTATATACACACTGGAGAGGGCTAGGGTTACACAGAGTCGGTTACAATGGTAGGAGATCTACATATCCGTATCGCCAAGCTTGCCTTCCACGCCAAGGAAAGTCCCATCCGGACACGGGACGAAGTCTTCAATCTTGTATCTTCATAGTCTTGGAGTCCGGCCGATGATGGTAGTTCGGCTATCCGGACACCCGCTAGTCCGGGACTCCCTCAGTAGCCCCTGAACCAGGCTTCAATGACGACGAGTCCGTCGCGCATATTGTCTTCGGCATTGCAAGACGGGTTCCTCCTCCGAATAATTTATAGAAGATTGTGAACACCAGGATAGTGTCCGGCTCTGCAAAAATAAATTCCACATACCACCGTAGAGAGAATAATATTACACAAGATCAATCTGCGTGACGTCACACCACTTCCAAGCCTTTACCCGAATTGTTTTTATTGTTCCACCTCAGCGAGTTTAGCGAGGCAGTTTCCTTGGCACGTCTTGTCGAAGCAGAGATCGTGTTCCCCTTATTCCGGGATTCCCATCAATACGGACGTGGGTAACCCAACCGCGCCATCAATCGCGACGCTTGGGGGATAAGCGAGTTTTACCGGGACGGTGGGGACACATGCTTTTGTCCACCCATATAAGGGGATAAAGATCCAACCCTTTTCCCTGCGCCTTCTTCCTCCTTAGCTTATCCATCTCTGCGAACCCGAGCTCCAGTGCCCAAGCCCGCACATCCCACCTCAACCTTCTCCGATCATGTCCGGAGCGGGAGGCAAATGGATGGCCTCCTCCGTTACGGAGGCGCACATCAAGAAGCTGCGCGACACCGGATATCTATCCAGCAATATTGTGCACCGGCTCCCCAACGAGGGAGAGCTCATCCCCACCCCCAGGCCCCATGGGAGGGTAGTATTCCTTCCCCATTTCCTCCGCGGACTAGGCTTCCCACTTCATCCCTTTGTCCGGGGGCTCATGTTCTACTACGGCCTAGATTTCCATGATTTGGCCTCGATTATTCTCAACATCTCGGCGTTTATCGTCGTGTGCGAGGCCTTCCTCTGCATCCAGCCCCACTTCGGCTTGTGGCTCAAGACCTTCAGTGTCAAGCCGAAGGTTGTGAAGGGCAGCCAAGCGGAGTGCGGAGGCGCCATGGTGGGCAGGATGTCCCACGTTACATGGCTGGAGGGCACCTTTGTGGAAACCATCAAGGGGTGGCAATCGGGGTGGTTCTACATCACCGAGCTGCGTGATCCCGACTGGGCAGCGGCCCCAGAATTCAGATCCGGCATCCCCACACGGATCACCTCCTGGAAATAGAGCGGCCGGATTTGGGGTGATTCGGAGGAGCTGACCGGACTCCAAGCCTGCATCCAAAAGCTGGTGGACAAGAAGCTCAAGCTTGTCAATGTAGTCCAGGTCATGCTCATCCACCAGATTCTCCTATGCCAATGATGGGGCTTCAATATGTGGGAGTTTGATCTGGCGCAGCACCGGACTTTGAATGGGCTCTTTGACACTACGTACGAAGAGGTCTAGAAGGTGTTGTTCAAGGGAGCCGAGGCTCCCGCATCCGCTACCGAAGATCGCGGATTCAGCTCACAGCGTCCAGCTAACGAGGTAAGTGATATTGTCCTTTACGGGACGCTTGTTATTCATAGTTTGACTCTATGCGGGATCTAAACTCCCTTTCCTTTGACAGGACTGGCTGAAGAAGGCTGCACAGGCTATCTGTCCGGCCCCATTGCCAGAGGACCCAGCTGACGCCCGTCTAACGGGGCTGCTGGCTCCGGCACCCCACGTGGTGCCGAGGAAGAAGGCCAAGAAGAAGGCCACGGGGACTCGGAAGAGTTCCCGTTTTCAGGTGCTATCGGACGATGAATCCGAGGCCGACTCCTCCCACCAAGGCGAGGAGGAGAAGAGGAAAGCCTCTCCCCCAGCGGGGGGAGGGAAGAAAAGGAAGGCCTCCCCAACAAGGGAGGCCGAAGGGTCCAAGAGGGGAAAAACTCTTCCCCCGGACTGTTCTGCCAACGCCAGTGACGACGACGAGGACTGGCCTCCAAGGGACAAGCCTCTGGCGAGATCGTAAGTATCCGGACTCCCGAATAACTTCAAGGTTTTCGTTTTCCGCCACATTATGTCTTTCTAATGCCGCATACAACCCTGCAGTCCGCCTAAGGATGATCTCCCCACTTCGTCGAGCGGGTCCTTAGGGGCGTCGGATATGGATTCTCTTCCGACTGCCTCCACCCCCCGTGATGCAGACGATGCCGAGGTGGTATCCCAGGAAGGGACCCACCAGGAGGAGAGGGCCCCGGAGGTGTCGCAGGACAACCTCCCGGACTTTGCACCGGACTCAGCCCCGGAACCCATAGTGGCTCCGGAGTCCGGCGGGCGACCCTTTCGTAAGAAGGGCAAGACCGCGACGCCGGCTGCCTCCGTCCAACCGGAGGTGCCGAATAATTTGCTGGAGGCGCTCAATGGCGCCTCCATCGAAGAGGAACACCACACTGTTATGAGTGCGGTGATTCAGAAGGTTCAGCTCGCCAAGAGCGGGCTGACCAAAGCCTGCAGCAGCCTTCTAATAGGCTTTGAGGTAAGAATTTCAATAGATGTAAAATTGTACCGCATAGATAGTAGCCCCTGATGCTCAGTTCGGTGTTTGGAAAGAAAAGCCGGACTGAGGATCTTTAGAAAGATAAACGCAGGAGTCATGAAAATATGTCAATATGGGATTGCAGGCTATGCTGCTGACCTCTACCGCACTGACTGCGGAGGTCAATACTTTGAAGGAAAACCTCGAGCGGTCCGAGAACGAGCTCGGCCATGCCAAGAAGCAGCTCGATGAAAAAGAAGGTGAGTAATACCTTATGAAAATTGTACCTTACAGAAAAGGATTTGGTTGCAAGAAAAATGACAAGGATAACTGGGGTATTGCAGGGGCCACTAACGAGGTGGCGACCCTGAAGGAGGCGGTGGCCACGGCCGAACGCAATGCGGCTGCGGAGCGCACCGAGCGAGAGAAACAGGAGGCGCGGGTGGCGGAGGTACAACAAGAGCTCCAGGATCTCGTGAAAAAACACGAGAGCCTGGAGCGTGACTCAAAGACTCGAGAGTCTGAGCTTGCAACGGCTCTTGAGAGTGCCAAAGCCGCTAAGGCCGAAGCCTACAAGGCCCTCCAGGAGATAGAGGCGGTGAAGAAAATAGCAGCGGGTAAGGCATTTTTCATGCAAAGTAAGCATGTGAGTGTTAATTACCTGTTGCTTACCCGAATTCGGAGCTCTCCAGAAGCGTTCGCAGATCTTCCCCGCAGCGTGTCCGATGCTGCCGCATTCTACCGGGCCGAGGAGGGGAGCTCAACGGAGAAGGTCTTCTGGTCTCAGTATGCTGAGGCCGGACATCCGGTGCCCCTGAGCGACCAGCTGATGCAGCTGGTCGAGCTCCACAAGGCGGCCGAACAGGCCATGAAGGGCCTCATAGTTCGACTGTGGCCTAAGGAGGCTATACCTGGGAGCTACTTCGGCCTGGTGCGGCGGCTGGTGGACGCGTGCCCGTGGGTTGAAGTTATCAAGCACTATGCCTGTATCGAGGGAGCGCGTCGGGCCCTTGCCCGCGCAAAGGTGCACTGGGGCAAGATGGATGCCCAGAAGCTTGTGACGGACCCCCCCACCAGAGGGCAAGGAGCATCGCACACCTGAGATGTGTTATATGAGTGTGCTGAAGGGCGCCCGCATTATTGCGGGTGAGTGCTCCAAAGAAGAAGTTTTTGAGTAGACTCGCGTTTTGTTATCCTGTGCGCTGAAAACTAAGTTCATATGCGCGAAGCAACACTTATTAATTTAAAATATTACCTTCTGTGCGGCTGTTTATCAAATATGAGAGATGGCAAGTCGTCGGCCTATACGCAGGACAACCTCCCGGACTTTGCACCGGACTCAGCCCCGGAACCCATAGTGGCTCCGGAGTCCGGCGGGTGACCCTTTCGTAAGAAGGGCAAGACCGCGACGCCGGCTGCCTCCGTCCAACCGGAGGTGCCGGATAATTTGCTGGAGGCGCTCAACGGCGCCTCCATCGAAGAGGAACACCGCACTGTTATGAGTGCAGTGATTCAGAAGGTTCAGCTCGCCAAGAGCGGGCTGACCGAAGCCTGCAGCAGCCTTCTAACAGGCTTTGAGGTAAGGATTTCAATAGATGTAAAATTGTACCGCATAGATAGTAGCCCCTGATGCTCGGTTCGGTGTTCGGAAAGAAAAGCCGGACTGAGGATCTTTAGAAAGATAAACGCAGGAGTCATGAAAATATGTCAATATGGGATTGCAGGCTGTGCTGCTGACCTCTACCGCACTGACTGCGGAGGTCAATACTTGGAAGGAAAACCTCGAGCGGTCCGAGAACAAGCTCGGCCATGCCAAGAAGCAGCTCGAGGAAAAAGAAGGTGAGTAATACCTTATGAAAATTGTACCTTACAGAAAAGGATTTGGTTGCAAGAAAAATGACAAGGATAATTGGGGTATTGCAGGGGCCACTAACGAGGTGGCGACCCTGAAGGAGGCGGTGGCCACGGCCGAACGCAATGCGGCTGCGGAGTGCACCGAGCGAGAGAAACAGGAGGCGCGGGTGTCGGAGGTACAGCAAGAGCTCCAGGATCTCGTGAAAAAACACGAGAGCCTGGAGCGTGACTCAAAGACTCGAGAGTCTGAGCTTGCAACGGCTCTTGAGAGTGCCAAAGCCGCTAAGGCCGAAGCCTACAAGGCCCTCCAGGAGATAGAGGCGGTGAAGAAAATAGCTGCGGGTAAGGCATTTTTCATGCAAAGTAAGCATGTGAGTGTTAATTACCTGTTGCTTACCCGAATTCGGAGCTCTTTAGAAGCGTTCACAGATCTTCCCCGCAGCGTGTCCGATGCTGCCGCATTCTACTGGGCCGAGGAGGGGAGCTCAACGGAGAAGGTCTTCTGGTCTCAGTATGCTGAGGCCGGACATCCGGTGCCCCTGAGCGACCAGCTGATGCAGCTGGTCGAGCTCCACAAGGCGGCCGAGCAGGCCATGAAGGGCCTCATAGTTCGACTGTGGCCTAAGGAGGCTATACCTGGGAGCTACTTCGGCCTGGTGCGGCGGCTGGTGGACGCGTGCCCGTGGGTTGAAGTTATCAAGCACTCCGCCTGTATTGAGGGAGCGCGTCGGGCCCTTGCCCGCGCAAAGGTGCACTGGGGCAAGATGGATGCCCAGAAGCTTGTGACGGACCCCCCACCAGAGGGCAAGGAGCATCGCACACCTGAGATGTATTATAGGAGTGTGCTGAAGGGCGCCCGCATTATTGCGGGTGAGTGCTCCAAAGAAGAAGTTTTTGAGTAGACTCGCGTTTTGTTATCCTGTGCGCTGAAAACTAAGTTCATATGCGCGAAGCAACACTTATTAATTTAAAATATTACCTTCTGTGCGGCTGTTTATCAAATCTGAGAGATGGCAAGTCGTCGGCTTCAGCCCCCATGCCACGAGTGCTGGGGTGTTCGGGATAAATTTTGGCACTCTTGTTCCCATATTTGGGTCCATCGAGGGAGGCGCTCAACACAACGAACAAGGAAACCGGACTTATAATGCTTGAACACTCTCACTTAGCCATAGAATTCTATAATTTTAAATTTCGGCGAAGCCCCTAGTTTTCGGAAGGGAGAATTTGGGGCGCTATCCACGCCTTGGCCGGACAGAATCCGGCTCCTCGCTCGAAGCGGCATAAGTCTTTAGGGACTCGCAAAGAACCTCTCGAACAGCGACCATCTCTCGCCTCATCATGATGGTCAGTTTTAGCTTTCTCCACTGAGGCGTTAACCTAGCTCAACTGGGGCGCAATCGCAGTGGTTCTCCCAGTGCTACCTTAGCCGATAAAACGGAACGTAAGGTACCAAAACATGGGAGCCGGGTAAACCCAACTATTGACCCAAGAAAATGATTCGGAGCCGATGCATATAATGCTATAAGTTCGGGGTGCCGCACTTGTGAAAGTGTTCGGACTTATCACACCATAACGCGGGAAACATAAGCCCCTGGTGTATTTAGCCGTACCAAAACATACGGATGCAACATGTCATAGATGAACATGTGTGTAAGAAAGAAATGCAATTGGAAGCAAAAATGTGCTGCATTGCTTTATTCAATAAAAACTGATGTAAGTGCAGGACGATACAAGTGGTGCGGTAAGCAACGGATGGGACTGTTTAACATGTCCCCCTTTAGGGGTAGGCTACGGAATAATGCATAAAACAGATTTAATGCTCATGATGGAGACCACCTGGATTTTCGTTGTAGCCTTTCTCCTTCCCTGGCTGTTGCATCGTGGGTTCGGCATGTCTGCTGCCGGACAGGGCCTCTGACGAACGGAGTCCTGTAGGTAAAAAATAAAAGAAAAAGAAAAAGAAACGACACACTTAAGAGCCCCTGGTGCGGTTGAGCCGCAGTCTGGGCTTATCGTGGTCGAGCCCCTTGCCCCATGCCCATGGTATCTTCAGAGCGTAATTTAGTACGCGAAGGGTCTTTCTTAATGTTTTACAGGGGCTGGGGTTGGGGCCGCACTGCTATGCATGCTCGGAACGTGCCAGGTGGTCGTGTTGTAGGTTACTCCGGGCACGCTTAGCTGTGTCCGGCCGCTTGGCAGCCGGACTCGAGAATTGCCTTAAAAGGCTGCTTTGTACTTCTGCTGTGAGAGCCGCTGTATGTTCCTCCGTTCGGAGGGAGCGTTCATTGTTTCCGTTGACCGTGATGACTCCTCTAGGGCCTGGCATCTTGAGCTTGAGGTATGCGTAGTGCGGCACTGCGTTGAACTTTGCGAACGCGGTATGTTCGAGCAAGGCATGATAGCCGCTGCGGAACGGGACTATGTCGAAGATTAACTCCTCGCTTCAGAAGTTATCCGGGGATCCGAAGACCACTTCCAGTGTAACTGAGCCTGTACAACTCGCTTCTACACCTGGGATGACGCCTTTGAAGGTCGTCTTGGTAGGTTTATTCCTTGAGGGGTCTATGCCCATTTTGCGCACTGTGTCCTGATAAAGCAGGTTTAGGCTGCTACCGCCGTCCATCAGGACTCTGGTGAGATGAAATCCATCGACGATTGGGTCTAGAACCAATGCGGCGAACCCACCATGGTGAATGCTGGTGGGGTGGTCCCTTCGGTCAAAGGTGATCGGGCAAGAGGACCATGGATTGAACTTCGGGGCAACTGGCTCCATCGTGTATACATCCCTGAGTGCACGCTTCCGCTCCCTTTTGGGTATGTGCGTGGCATATATCATGTTCACCGTCCGCACCTATGGGGGGAAACCCTTATGTCCTCTATTGTTCGGCGGTCGGGTCTCTTCCTCGTTGTTGCGATGTAGCCCCTTGTCGCTGTTTTTGTTAATTAACTTGCCTGCCTGCTTGAACACCCAACAGTCCCTATTGTGTGGTTAGCTGGCTTTTCAGGGGTGCCATGTATCTGGCACAAGCGGTCGAGAATTCGGTCCAAATTGGACGGACCCTGAGTTGTTCTTTTGAATGGCTTTTTCCGTTGACCGGGTTTAGAGCCTCTGAATCCGGCATTGACTGTCGTATCCTCACTGTTATCGCCGTTAATGCGGCGTTTGTTTTTGTTGCGACGCGACCTGCCACTACCGTCCTTGATATCCGGACTGCCAGAATTTTTGTTGAGGTTGTTGCTGCGTGCTAGCCAGTTGTCCTCACCCGCATAGAAGCGAGTCATGAGTGATGTAAGGGATTTCGGCTTTTCCTGTCCCAGGTGCCGGGAAAGCCACTTGTCGCGGATGTTATGCTTGAAGGCCGCGAGGGCCTCGGCATCCGGATAGTCGACAATTTGGTTTTTCTTGGTTAAGAACCATGTCCAGAATTGTCTGGCCGATTCGTCTGGCTGCTGAAATATATGGCTTAGGTCATCTACATCTGGTGGTCGCACGTACGTGCCTTGGAAGTTGTCGAGGAATGCGGCTTCCAGGTCGTCCCAACTCCCAATTGACTCTGCTGGCAAGCTATTAAGCCAGTGCCGGGCTGGTCCTTTAAGTTTGACTGGGAGATATTTGATGGCGTGGAGATCGTCTCCGCGGGCCATGTGGATGTGGAGGAGATAGTCCTCGATCCAGACCGCGGGGTCTGTTGTGCCATCATAAGATTCAATATTGACGGGTTTAAACCCTTCTGGGATTTGATGATCCATTACCTCATCTGTGAAGCACAGTGGGTGTGCGGCGCCTCTGTACTGGGCGATATCACGACGGAGCTCAAAAGAGCTTTGTCTGTTGTGTTCGGCCCGGCCGGACTTACTGTGTCTGGGGTGACGGTGATCGTCACGTATCGTGGGGCGCCCACGTGATCCATAGATCGATCTTGATTGTCTTGCCTTATCCTCCACTATGTCTCGCAGGTCCGGAGTGTTCCCCTGTGGCCTTGTGCTTTTCGAGCGATCCCGGTGTACGGGTGTAGTGAAGGGCCTTGAGGCCTCTCTGTCGCGACCACGGGGTGGTCGATCAGCCGTATTGTCTCCTGGTGAAGCGGGATCATATGCCTCCACCTCTAATCGGGGGAGCAGCTTACGTTTGGGGTAGCTTTTGGAGGGGCGTTCGAGTTCATGCTCTTCGGCCGCGAGGACTTCGGTCCATCTGTCGGCTAGCAGATCTTGATCAGCTCTAAGCTGCTGCTGCTTTTTCTTGAGGCTGTTTGCCGTGGCCATAAGCCTGCGTTTGAAACGCTCCTGTTCGACGGGATCCTCAGGCACGACGAATTCATTGTCGTCGAGGCTTGCCTCGTCTCCGGAGGCAGGCATATAGTCCTCTACCTCTTCTTCGGCCGCTCTCTCATGAGGGCTGGCGTCCCCCTCCTCCTGTGCTGGATCTTGCTGGAGTTGGTTGTCTTTGGCGCTATCCGGTGTATTATTGTCTCCGATGCCGGAATCCTCATTCTTGCTATGGCAGGATTTAGAGCGGCGCCACTGACGCCGGCGCTTGGGCTGTTTCTTGGAGGGGTCATCCTCCGCTATTTCTTCGCCGTTCCCATCTTTTGGGATATCCACCATGTATATGTCGTATGAAGAGGTGGCTTTCCAGTGCCCGGTGGGCGCTGGTTCTTGGTTGTCTCCGCCATCGTCGTCCATTCCGTCGATGTCCTCAGAGTCGTAATCTAGCATGTCGGTTAGGTCGTCGACAGTGGCTACCAAGTGGGTGGTGGGCGGGCTCTGAATTTCTTCTTCGTCTGCATCCCAACCGTCCTGGCCGCAGTCCGGCCAGGCCTCTCCTGCTAACGAGAGGTACTTTAGCGAACTCAAGATGTCGCCAAAAGGTGAGCGTTGAAAGATGTCCGCTGCCGTGAACTCCATGATCGGCGCCCAATCGGATCCGACTGGAGGGGGCGCGGGAGGTCCGGAGTCCGGCACCTCGGAGTCACGAGCTTCATGGGGGACAAGATCGGTGTTCGGCTCTATCGCCATAGAGGTTGCAGCCCCCGAGGCGGTGTCTAGGCATCCATCCTCGATCTGCGGAGCTGGCTCCAAATTGAAGATCGGAATGGTTTCGAGTGCGGCCTCCAGGGTACTGTCCGGCTGCAGAGCTAAATCATGCCCGACGTGACAGTGCGGCACGCTCGGTTGTGGCTTGAATTCGTCGAAGATCAAGTCCCCGCGGATGTCAGCCGTGAAGTCCAAACTTCCAAATCTGACCTGACGGCCCGGGGCGTAACTTTCGATCTGCTCTAGATGGCCAAGCGAATTGGCCTGCAGTGCAAAGCCGCCGAATACGAAGATCTGTCCGGGGAGGAAGGTCTCACCCTGGACTGCATCGTTGATGATGATCGAAGAAGCCATCGAGCCTATTAGTGACGACACAGAGGAACTCTCAATGAAAGCACCAATGTCGGTGTCAAAACCGGCGGATCTCGGGTAGGGGGTCCCGAACTGTGCGCCTAGGCGGATGGTAACAGGAGACGAGGGACACGATGTTTTTACCCAGGTTCGGGCCCTCTTGATGGAGGTAAAACTCTACGTCCTGCTTGATTAATATTGATGATGTGGGTTACAAGAGTAGATCTACCACGAGATCAAGGAGGCTAAACCCTAGAAGCTAGCCTATGGTATGATTGTTGTCCGTCCTATGGACTAAGGCCATCCGGTTTATATAGACACCGGAGAGGGCTAGGGTTACACAGAGTCGGTTACAATGGTAGGAGATCTACATATCCGTATCGCCAAGCTTGCCTTCCACGCCAAGGAAAGTCCCATCCAGACACGGGACGAAGTCTTCAATCTTGTATCTTCATAGTCTTGGAGTCCGGAGGATGATGGTAGTTCGGCTATTCGGACACCCCCTAGTCCGGGACTCCCTCAGTGGTAGTGTGAGAAGTAAGTGGGCAGCCCTTAGCAAGAAAGTGCTGAACCTCCAGCCTATATATCTATTTTATACTACTAGTACTGGAGGTGGAGTAGTGGTAGAGTAGTTCATATTTTCTCTGCATACAGTACCAGTTAGTCGTGCTTCAAAACTGAATGACACGCCATTAAAAAAATAAAGGTCGATAACTAATGCGGCACCTCGGGCCAACACGGCCAGATCGCATTTTGCACAAGAAATTACACACCATGTTTCATTGACATGTGGTCCCGTACCAACATACCAGTGAGACGATGATGAGTCCTTTTCTACTAGTATTTCCAAATGAACGTCTATGCCGGGGCACCTCTTCGTGAACCGTGGCAAATTGGCAACCGTCCATCGACTCTTCGACTTTCCCTCTCGATTTGGAACTGATGTCGCACGCTCTTCCTCTCCCTCCTCCATTTTCCTCCAGCCCTTCACCCTTTCTTCTTCCATTGTTCGATCTCGTCTCCTCCATGGAGGGAACAGGCCGGAAACGACCCCGTTATTCTTGCCCCGATCTAAAAGATGACGTGGTAGAGGAACTCATTGATCGGTGCGACGTCATCACCTCGGCTAGCATGGCAGGTTCGTTCAAGCCCATTCTCGACTCAACTAATAACATCATTACAAGGAACCCACGAGTCAAGGAGCGGTTTGATCTCCCCTATCTTCTTTGCCGTGACCTTGATGACGGGCGCGGGGACGACTGAGGCCTCGCCTTGTGCAAGTTGCTGCCGCTTGATAATGATACATATGATATTAAGATGCCATCGCTTGAGGGTAAGGCTTGGGCAGGCGCAAATGGAGATTGGGTTGTTTACATTGGGTCCAACTGCGAGTGGGAACTTGTGAATGTGTACACTCATGACCGGGTTCCACTTCCAAAAGTCTCAGCAGACTGCCTAGAGGTTCAGCACACCGGTATTGTACGCACGTTCAAGTACGATCATGGTGACTATCTTCTACGGAAGACAACAATTTGTCGAGTTCCCAACCGCTCTTGGAATTACAACAACTATGAAGTTGTTTCTATCTTCGACAAGATTGTTTCCATCCTTCGTGGTTTGACTGGATGGATATTGCTCCAAACTCAGTTTCTGTACACAGATGAGTACTGTGATGCAATTCAATACGAGGGCCTTGTGTTTGCTGCCACCACTCGTGGCACTGTTTTTGCATGGAATGCTTATGATTTCGGTACGTTTGTCTTCCACCGTAATTATAATTGTTTCATCCACATGCATGCGGGTTAGCAAGTTTCCCTTTACTAATTAACCTTCTTCTTGTGTTTCCAAGGGCTTGTGAACATTCCACCACCTATACATGAAAATTTTTATTACCAAGGGGGAGACGACGATGGTGATGATCACGAGCATGAGGACGAGCAGCGCCCATATATTCTATGGCGCCTGGCAACAAATTCCGATGGATCACCTCTTCTTGTGTGTATACAGCCCACTGATGATCTTACTACCAAGGAAGCAGGTGTAGTATCCCATAGTCGCACTCTCCGGACCTATTCCAATACCCGTTGCATGGTATTCAGGATGGATACTAGTGTGCTAGTGCCAACTCCTTCTCCCTGGTACAGAATTGATAGTCTTGGAGAAAACTCGCTCTTCCTTGGACAAAACTATCCAACGATGGTGAAAGGCGATCCAATAGATGTTGACACAACGTTACTACCATTTATGAGAAGCAACTGTGTCTATACCTTGGACATTTGGGTGATTCCCTACCCTGGTACGGATATAGTAGGCCGCTTCATCCTGGATGATCAGTCCTTCGTCGGTCTCGAGATCGACAATGGATGGCCCGTCCCAGAGAATCACTTGTGGTTCAAAGCAAGCGTTTCTAACACCGAGGAATGGTTGAGTTGAAGTTCATTTCATTGCTTGTTATTTGTTGTGTGGTGAAAACATTAGTATTTATAATGTATCCTCATTGTCGATGTGGGTTGATGACCTGTTGTATGTAAGAAAATGATATGCCTGTGATAAACTTACTAAATTTATGAATGGCTTTTGAGTCGCTTCTCTGAGTGACTGGTGCGACGAGGCAAAAAAATATTTTTCGAATACATAATTGTACGTGCATTGCAACAGGTTATCGGATGAGGCCAATCAACAATAGTAGTACACTATTTGTACTAGCTTCACATGCTTCGCGCGTCGGGCGGGTGTTTTTACTGTAGCCATATGTTAATGTGTTCGCTGTACATAACCAGCACCTCGAATTCTCGATACTAGTACTATATAGTAAGTAGTAGGAGAAGTAGGGCGGCATGGGCCAGAACAAGCATTCACGTCCAGGAGTACGACACACGCCACCACCATGACATCCATCTGACACCATATTATTTCTTGGAATCCGTGCTAGAGAAATCTCTTCAACCTCGTCGTTTCTCTAACTTCAGCCATCGCGCGGCGGGCGAGGTGGGGGTTTGCCGATAGTCGGTTTCCTCAACTGCAGTCCCACTTGTAAGGCCAACTCCAACGCACGACCCCAAATGGACCTCGGTTTTGGACGAACTCCAACGATAATTTTGACTAGAAAAGCAAGACCAAAGAAAACAAGAACCACAAGAATACATTTTACTACTCTAGAAGATATCCAACTTCCATAACTGCTCCTGTAAGTTGGATTAGTTCCTTCTCGATGCATTCATTGTTGATCTGCGGAGGCTCGATCTTGTGTGCTTCTTTCTTCTTCGACTGTAAAGAAGTAGACGTTGCTTCCTCGCATCTAGTCTCATGTCTAGCCTCTATTCTAGTAGGAGTATCAACAAGTGCACTAGTCTCATCTCTAGCCTCTATGCTAGCTAAAAGTGCTAGAACATCTACTAAATTGCGCTCTATCAATATATGGATGTACTCTTCTTCCCAATACAAAAACTTGCATCCATTCCACTGCCCCCATTCCACAATACATGCCTTTTATTTGTCAAAATATAGATGTATATAGACATGTTTTAGTATATAGGTACATCCATTTTTGGACAAATGGAAGTCAAGTATTTTGGAACAGAGGGAGTACACAATAAATTTTTTAAGTTAGCACTTAATCCGAGAGCACAACCGAAGATTTGGTCGGGTTCTTCCTCCTTTTGCCGACACGTGGGACATCCAGCATCCATGTCGTGTCATGCAAGAAAATAGAGTGGTAGTTGAAGCCACATGATGTGCATCTTGGGTTAAACTATAAATAGAATCTTACTACACTTGAGTAACTCCAAAAGTGGCCACCGAAAATATTTATTGGATTTGTTTTTCATCACCAGCACGTCGAGGTGAAAGATGTGTAGGTTCAGTGGGTCCTCTTGCGTTTTCACTGACATGTGGGACCGCATGTGAGCAAACAGACGATGGGCTCCGTGCGTCCGCTGGCTGGCTGAGAAGAGAGATAGAGGAGGGCTGAGCACGGACTCCAGGAAATTTGTTCTACATACTGTACCTCGATATAGGCTCGATATAGTGGGGTGGCATGGGCCATAACTAGCATTCATGTCTAGCAGTACGGCACACGCCACCCACATGAGTCCCATCCGACACCAGTTTTCTTGGAGTCCATGCTACAACCATCTCTTCTCCCTCCTATTTTCTCAGCCATCGCGCGGTGGGCGGGGTGGGGGTTTGCCGATAGTCGGTTTGCTCAACTGCAGTCCCACTTGTAAGTGAAAATGCAACACCGCACGCATTCCCCCATGAGCAGCGTGTCGGACCAACCGTGTGGGGGTGCGACGCAAACACGACAGGATTTTCCTTTTTAATTCGTAACTTGTAAAATTTGGTTCTGCTCCATGGCGCGACTGATAGATAGAAAATAACAATTTTGCCTATAGTAATGAGAAATTTGGTTCTGGCGCCGTTCATGCATGGAGTACGTACGAAAATTATGAAGTTGATGCGAAAGGTAAGATAATTACTAGTAGTACCATATACTACTACATGTATTTGATGGAAAGATAAAAATACATACGGATCCATCAACGACATCCTCACGCCCTAGTGCGCCATGTCACCAACCGACGTGTGAGGAGCAGCGGCATTGGCGGCGAGTTCAACGTGCTTCTGAACAATGCCGTCCAAGGTTGCCCTGCGGTCCAAGAAGGCCAGCTTCCTATTGTCCTCCTCTTGCATGTAGTAGTCCTTGTGGACGATTTGCACGTAGACGTGGGTGATTATGTCGATGGTGTCTTGCTGCGCCAGGCGCTGCGCGGTGAGCGCGACCTCGAGGTGGACTTTCTCCGGTGCGACGGCGGGCAGTCGCAGGGCCAACAGTGCGTCGAAGAGGTTGTCACCATAGTGGCTGTTGCGGGTGGCAGGCATCGCAAAGCCTGGGCGCGTCGGTTGGAGGCGTACGTCAAAGTCGTCCACGAGTTTCTTGATGACGGTGAACTTGTCGGGGAAACCGACAAGGACCTCGTCGAACAAGGAGACGAAGCTATCGTCCAAGCGTCCCCTCGCCCTGGTGGCCTCAAGCAATACCTGGAGACGTTCCTCGGTGCCGGGCCGCAGGCCGGCATCATGGACCATATAGCACAGCCGGCTGATGCTCGCGCTCATCCCCTCCATGGTCTAGCTTAGATTCTAGTCAACTAATCCTGTGATTCGAGTGATCACTCTTGCCCTTGGTTAGCGTGCGTAGGTGCATAGGATTTCGTACTACTCCTCGGCCCTCTACTACACCTGCCTTTGGCTGTATGATTGGTGGGCCAGCCACCCCTTGGCCCACGTGTCATTCACCCAAAGGCAGTTGCAGTAAGTCAATGAAGCTGCGTCCCCCTCCGTGCCAGTGCAGTATAGTCATCTCACCGGACCTCTAATTGGAGCCAAACGAGAGAAGTTTGATGTTTACTGGTTTATTGGTCCCCTTTGCATTTTGTGCCAAGTTTTGGCCTTTGATTTAACCAATACAATGTTAATGCATGTAAACAAAAATGTTGTGTAAGTCACCTTACGAAAACCAAATAATCCCAAAACACTTAGGCATGGTGCATTAACTCCCTCCTTGTTTCTTATTTCGTGACATATAAACCAATGAGAGATGTGGGCCGTGCATGCTTTCAATGACTCGAGACTACCAAACATGACATGTAGTGTTTAGCTCATTGCATGTAATCCTATTACTCTAGTTAGCAAAAAGACATTAAGTTCTCTCGCCGATAGGAATAAAACACCATGTATTTATTTACATAGTGTGTAGTACATTTTTTGTGACATGCATTGCTAGATATTGCTAGTCACATACTAAAATCCAGATGGACGTGGTAGTACTCCTAAATCCAGACGGTGGTGCTACTAGTACTAGTAGTAGTACTACCAATGTAGTAGGAGTACTAGCACTGTACTACCCGTTGGTCAAATTATTATGTGCTGCTCCTCACAGTGAAGTGACAAGACCGTGCGCCAGAGATGACACCTGAGTATAGGCGCCGTGCTCGGCATACCATAGTCAGCCTCACCGTCTGCAGTCACTATCATCATGGTTGTAGAGCTAGCCTGCTTACAACTAGCCCTGTTCGACATAATTTCCGGTGCGTAGATGCCCGTGCATTGCAGAAACACCAAGATTGGGGGTGGATGGCGCCGGCAGCGGCCATCGCGCTAGATTTTTCCACAACCTTCTAGATGTGGTGGGGAGGAGATAAGGCCGATTGTGAAAGACAAGGAGTTGTTTGTAAATAGGGAACAAGTGTGGGCATCTTTTTGCAAAAATGGAGAAGCTTGGTTTGTATGCGTCAGATCTAGATCCGACGGCTATTGGTGAAAGATGGGAGGCACAATATCATCACCAACTCAGGACCTGTTTGATTCGTAGGATTTTGAAAATGAAGGAATAGGACACGACAATATTATAAGTTTCAAACTGATATTACAAATGTTAGGAGCAATGTTGCACCTACGAAGAGGGAATTACTAGGAAGTTTACGTAAGAACGTTCCTTACTTTAGGTGGATGCAGCATTATCGTACAGACTAAAATCCACCGCCCTGACAAGTCACTAATGGGAAAATAAGTTTTCGAGTCTCTCGCCACTTGATGTTTCAAAAAAAAATTCAGCTTCTGCGGAGACTTTGTCATTTAGGCTTAGACCCTTGCGGTGATCAGCACGCCATTCACTGTTGCGCCAGAGGATGCCAAACCTCATTACCTTGAGCACACTTGCCTCCAGAACAAAGAACCTGGCCAATTTAATCTCAGATGTGCTGCCTCGGTAGTCGATCAAATCAATTTCTGGAAGATGGAGATCAAGGCATTCGATGAGATTGTTATAGTGCAGCACATTTTTCACTTTCGGGTCATTTTTTATCTACAAAAGAAGAGAACATATTAGAGCAACTGGCTGTATAAGATTGTTGTGTCATCAAGAGGTACCAATATTATTCGCTCATACGATAGGGTTTGCTGGCTAGTGATATTTTCTCTCTCTCCCTCTCTCTCTGTCTCTCTCTCTCTCATTCTGTTTCCTCTCATTTAACTAGGAGCACGTGAAGAGCTTGGGCATTTGTTGCCTTTCCACTATGCGGCCGATGCCATATTTCGCAAAAGTATGCCACATAATACACATCGATGTCAAATCAAAAGATTTTGGCACCGCTTCGCGATGTGAGAGAGTTGGCACCGCTGTGCACACAGACCCACATGTATAAACAAATCAATCAAGCCAACTACACCAGCCTCTCACTCACCCAAACAAGTGTTTTTTTATTACCTCGGTCCTCTCTCTCTCTCCCACGTAGTGTTGTTTCATTGCATGAGTTAATTTGGCACCGGAGCAAAGTAGCACTAGTAGAAAAACACCTAATAGTCCCGGTTCGTGAGGGCTTTTAGTCCCGGTTCATGAACCGGGACTAATGGGTCGTTACTAATACCTCCACCCATTAGTCCCGGTTCAAACTAGAACCGGGACTAATGTGCCTCCACGTGGCTCTGTGCGCCGAGCCCAGTCAGTGGGCCTTTGGTCTCGGTTGGTGGCACCAACCGGGACCAAAAGTCCATGTTTTTTTTGGAAATGGGCTGCTTTAGGGATTTTGGGGGTTATTTTTAGGTTGTTATATTAGCTAGCTAATAGAGAGAAGTGTCCTCTCTTATATCTTTGTCCTTGGTTTACCAACGCTGCTGCTATATATGTTCATTTTACCTGCTGATATAATAACTCATGCATGCTCGCATACATCAGCATATATAATAACAAGTACTCGTCCTACTAATCATGCATCATCATACAACTTCTACTCGTTATTAATAATAAGTCATACGATCATCATCCTCATAGTCATCGAACCCAACCCTACATAATTGTTCTTAACACATGATCATCAGTATCAGGTAGGACCTAAACACCCTTAAGGTAAAATAGCATAAAACAATATAGACCCCGACTCTCCATTATGAAGAATGGCGATCATCCTGTCTCCAATTTTTGCCCTTCGCTTAATGTTGCTTCCAAGAAGCTCCTTACGACTGTCCATACATTTTTTCCATTCTTTGATTCTCATGTCTCCACTTATTTTAGAAACCCGGTATGGACAGTTGAGATTCGTAGGACGACCTAGTTGTATGTTCAAAACATGAAGGCTACCGTGTGTATACATCAGATGAGGCACACAATCATTCGGGATTATCTGTTGAAAAACATAGTAATAACTTTGTAGTTAGCAATGATATGATGTACTAGTTTTAGAAGTGTGCAAAAAGATGCACGGATGTTGTAATAGTACAAAAATCTTACCAGGGTATCTCCATGGTAGTTACCGTAGTTCAACACGTGCACTAGTGGCACGTATTGACCATAATGTTGAGGAGTTCGATTGTAGACATTGTAATTCTCAAGATCAGTACAAAATGCGACCAGATGATTTTCTCCTGATAAGTTAGTTCGGAGCCTTCGGTGTAGCAGGTTCTGTCTACCATCTTCCGCACATTCTTTGAAGAATGAAAATAAGCTGTCAATGGAGAATAAGTTGTCAACTATTTTGAAATAAACAATATAAATTACTTCATAACTATGCTAAGCTCACATGGGGGAAGAATTGGAGGTGTATCCACAAGGACGAAAATCGTAGGTCTCTCTTGCTCGATTGTAGGATCACCAAGATCCATGGTAACAAGCATACCCTCATCAAAACCATACATCTTGCAAAGTGCTTCCCAATTTTTGCAACCAAAATGGGTTACACTCTGAGCATTGTACAGCTTTACTTGAAAATCCACACCATGATGGGTACTTAGGATAATTTTTTTGGTTTCAAAACTTTCATGGTCTTCCAAACCCATCCTCTCCAAGACATAGCGTCTTGCAAAGCACGGGATAAGATAGTCGAATTGGAAAAGATGAAAAATATTGTCATGATTAAAATAGTTGAAGTCATGAGTAATTACGAAAAAAACTATTATCGTCGGTTGCGTACCGTATGAACATCGAAGGTCTCCTCGAGCTTAATGCTGAAGCGACGATCTTCGTCCAGCACAATGAACCTGTCGTAGATACCTCGGTCGTCGTGGCACCAGTCGCACTCCCCCGGGCGGTTTTCGTCGTCCGATGAGTACGACATTTTCGGCCTACGTTCATAATTCAAATATTAAACTTGATCATTATTATTAATCACGGGTTGTGTCGGGGAAGCTGATCCACGAACACCTATGGGACCGGCGGACCGAGCCCCTTTCGGTTTGGCGGGGGGTGGAGGTCGCACGAAGAGCGGATCGAGGCGAAGCACACGAGCAGTTTACCCAGCTTCAGAGCTCTCCGGAGAGATAACACTCCTACTGCTGCATGTTTGAGTGTATTGAGTTCTTGGTCGGGAGCGCTGAGTGCTACAGTACACTTTAGCTGCTAACGAGACCGAGCGTGAGTGTTCTTCTGGCTTCGGATCGAGCTGAACCGAACCCCCTCTACGTTGCACATGGGCCTCCTTTTATATGCTCAAGGGGTCACCGACAGGTGGCAACACAGAGGAGGGTAAAAATGGAAAGGTGTTGCGGTAGGTACAGTTACCTGTACAGTGTATCCTACCTAACCCTGACGGCAGGGGACAAAGGCATTAAATGCCCATCTGCGTCGCCCAAATAGTGCAGAAAGGGACCGTCAGGGACGCCACCGTTCGCCACGATGGCAATCTTGTCAGCGTCGCTTGCCACCTTGCACCGTTGGCTACACAGCCTCTTGCTACGCGCGCCTGGAAAGGCCTCAGGACGACACGTTGGTAGATGTGCTGGAGCGCGGGTACAGGGTGATAGTTTGCCGTGGCAAGCGCCTTGCAGCGGTCGTTGTCTTGTCGTGTCCGGAAGCTTTTCGCTTTCCGGGCCTCGCCGGCACACATGGCGCGTCGCGGCAAGTTCCTTGAGATGCCTTGGTTGGCCTTCCTGGCAAGCTCCTCTTGCCGGGGCCTTGTCTCCTTGGTTTGAATACTTTGTTCTTGAATGGCTCCAAAGGAACCACAGAGGACCTTGGCGGTCGCCCAGCAAGCCTTGCCGCGGGGTGCTGCATTTGCCCGTGCACAAGTTCGGGATACTAGGGTACCCCTACTCTAGTACACTGACAGGAGCCCCCGGGCCTGGGCCACACACGGTGCCGAGCGCTGTTGGGCCAGGCCCAAAACAGGGCACGGGCACGTGCTGCCTGGGTTATGCCGTATCTTACTCCGTATCCACCGCGCCCTCCCCCAACGGCACGCGTCGAATGCGGCGTCGTGGGAGAGATCGTGGGTGGTTTCTTTATTCAGAAAGGTGGAATGTCCGCCGGCTCCCTCTTTATAAGCAGGGGAAACAGGGGCGGTTCGCCCATCTCGCCAGTTGCTACTCCATTCTCGGAAATCTCTGCCGCTCCCCCCTTTCTCCCAAAGTCGAAAGAGAGCAACGCTCCGCCCCCCATCGCCACCGGCACCACCAACGCCGTCGATCTCCCCCGCCACCTCCGCCATGGCTCCGAAAGCCGACAAGGGGAAGGGCGTGAAGTCAGCCGAGGCGCAACGGCTCGCGGCGCTGCGAAAGGAGTGGGCACTCTTCCCCCCTCAGCTTGACGCGAAGGAGCTGAGGGAGTACTACTACCTCTTCTGGTCGACGGAGACGCGAGCGCATCCGCGTACGAAGGTACTCTCAGCTGCCACTTCGAGATTGGCTCCGAACGGATATCCCTTCTTCGCGTTGTTCTTCTACTGCGGGCTCTGCCCGCCCTTCTCTGAATTTTTCTGTGATATCATGAACACCTACGGGTTCTGCCTCCTTCATTTCACCCCCAACGCCGTTGTAACCATGGCAGTTTTCGCACATCTCTGCGAAAACTTTGTCGGAGTCCATCCAAACGTAGCTCTTTTTCGCCACTTCTTTATGCCCTGAGTCGAGAGAGGAGAGCCTTTATCCGGCGGAATCGCCTGGATCTCGAGAGTCGGCAAGAAGGAGGCTTATCTGGAGGGGGAGCTCCGCAGCAAGTGGGAGGAATGGAGGGCAGATTGGTGCTGGATTGTCGAGGAGAACCCGCAGCCATTTACCGCTCGGCGCCAAGCCCCAATAGTGCGCGGCAACGATTGGAGCAACGTGGCCCCGGAAGACGATAGGCTGAAGATTGCCATCACCCGGATCCTTCGCCTCAAGCTTGCCGGGCTCACCGTAGGCGCTGTTGGCGCAGATTTTCTTCGCCGCCGCATCGCCCCCCTGCAGGAGAGGAGGAGACCCGCCTGGGAGTTCCAGAACTCGGCGGACATCATGAGGCTGCGCCCGGGCCTCAACTTCAACTTCACCGTCCTGGAGCTGGACGCGATGCTCCTGGAACTGTTCAAGCGCGATCCTCAAAATCCATTCATGTTGCCGCGGGATGTCGTTCTGCTGTGCAACAATTCTTCGCTTGACCGCATCCGTGCAATGATGCCGCTGTGCGACTCGCATGGAATGGAATCGTCCCAACTTGGCAAGAGCCTGCAGACGACGTCGTGCAGGAGTTCTTGACAGATTGGTAGAAGTGCCGGTCCGCCCCGATGAATAGAAGAGCCTCACTCGCGACACCACCGATGCGGAGATGCAGCGCATCGCCACTAGGCTAGAAGAGGCGGCGGCAGCAGTTGCCGCGGGCGAGTTTGGATTCACCGTGGAGGAGGCAGAGGCAGCAGAGGCGGCAAGCCTTGCCGAGCGAGAAGAACTTGTCGGTGAGGAAGAGCTTGTCGGGCCCGAATCTGAGTCGAGCGAGCCCGCCGAGGGCGCGAGCGATCCGTTGCAGATCGACTCCTCCTCCTTCCAACCTTCAGGCAGCTCGCCGCAAGCGGAGCCCCCAGCTCCAGCAAGAAGGCGCCTCCGCAAGGCCGGGGACGTAGCGGGGCGGCAGACGGGTCAACAGCCGCCGCACCGCGCGACGCGCTCGACCGCGGCAAGCACTGTTGCCGCAGGAGCACCTCACGCCGCTGCGGCAACTGGAGCGGGGTCTTCCCGGTCCACCACTACTGCTCCTGCCAAGCGGCCAAGGGAGCCTTCTCCTCTGCCTCGTCGCACCGAAGGTGAGCTGGACTTCGATCTCTCCGCGCTCAGCTCTGACGAGGAAGAAGAAGAGTAAGATCCCTTGCTATACTTGTAATTCTTCAATTCTTGTTGTTTTGTCTTGTATCTGATCTTGCTTTACTCCGAACCCATTCCTTTTCAGGACTTTGGCCCAGAGAGCGGCGAAGAGAGCCAAGGTCCCGGTGATCGTCATTGAGGACGAGCCCGCCACGACAGCAGGGGACGTGTCTGAGACCACCTTGCCGGACCCGACAACTTTTCCCCAAAGCAGCCCCCAGCGCAGCCCCCAGCGTAAGTATATAGTTTACTTCTAACTGTCAGGCGCGCATGGGTGCCCTTTCTTTGCTGATATCTGACTGTTGGTTTGTGTAGGAGCAGAGCAGCCTCACCAGGAGTGCCCGGAAGCCGCTCCCGAAATGCCATCTGCTTCAACTACACCGCCAAGGGAGGATTCCCCGGCAAGGGAGCATTCTCCGGCAAGGGAGAATTCTCCGGCAAGGGACAGTTCTCCGGCAAGGGTTAGCACCAGCGACCCCCCGGTGGCGGAGACCGCGGCTACAGATCCCAGTACAGGTAATCTTCTCGCTTAAAAACTTCCCTTGGGTTCTTCTTCTTCTGATTTTCTGCTTGAATATTCACTTGACCTCTCTCCCTTTTCCGGTCGCCAGATCCATCTGCCACGGAGCCGATGGAAACCGAGGCCGCCGGCGAGGAGAACGCGCGCGGCAACAATGATGACGCCGCTGCCACCTAAGAAGAGGCCGGCGCTGATGATCCTGCCGGCGAAGAGGCCGCCAAGGCTGCTGCCGCAGAAGCTGGCGAGGGATCTGGCGATCGCACTGACGGCCCCGAGGCCGCAGGAGCGCCAGGCGCTACGCCGACCGCCAATCCCTCCGCCGCTGCTGCTGCGCCAGGCTCCGAAGAGCCCCAGCCCGGCGCCTACTTGAAGGCCGGCGACGGCATCTTCATCAACGACTTGCACCTCTTTGCCTTTCTTCTTCTTGTTGTTCCGCCGCCGGTTTTTCTTTGCCGGGGCAGTATCTTCACTATCAGATCCTCCTGCTCCTATATTCTCTCCGGGGAGTTTCCTCCCTTCCTCAGCACGTGCACACTTGTCGGCCAGGGCATATAGCTCACTGACGTCTCTGATCTTGCACATCACCATCTCCTCCCGCATCCTACGGTTTCGCACGTTCTGGTGGAACGCTCTGATTACCGCGGTAGGGTGGACATCTGGGATGTTGTGCTCTACGCGGCTGAATCTCTGAATGTACTTGCGCGGGGGCTCTCCTTCCTTCTGTGCTAGCAGTCGAGCGCGTCGCGCGGTGCGGCGGCTGTTGACCCGTCTGCCGCCCCGCTATGTCGCCGGCCTTGCGGAGGCGCCTTCTTGCTGGAGCTGGGGGCTCCGCTTGCGGCGAGCTGCCTGAAGGTGGGAAGGAGGAGGAGTCGATCTGCAACGGATCGCTCGCGCCCTCGGCCGGCTCGCTCGACTCAGATTCGGGCCCGACAAGCTCTTCCTCACCGACAAGTTCTTCTCGCTCGGCAAGGCTTGCCGCCTCTGCTGCCTCTGCCTCCTGCACGGTGAATCCAAACTCGCCCGCGGCAACTGCTGCCGCCGCTTCTTCTAGCCTAGTGGCGATGCGCTGCATCTCCGCATCGGTGGTGTCGCGAGTGAGGCTCTTCTGTTCATCGGGGCGGACCGGCACTTCTACCAAGCTGTCGAAGAACTCCTGCACGACGTCGTCTGCAGGCTCTTGCCAAGTTGGGACGATTCCATTCCATGCGAGTCGCACAGCGGCATCATTGCACGGATGCGGTCAAGCGAAGAATTGTCGCACAGCGGAACGACATCCCGCGGCAACATGAATGGATTTTGAGGATCGCGCTTGAACAGTTCCAGGAGCATCGCGTCCAGCTCCAGGACGGTGAAGTTGAAGTTGAGGCCCGGGCGCAGCCTCATGATATCCGCCGAGTTCTGGAACTCCCAGGCGGGTCTCCTCCTCTCCTGCAGGGGGGCGATGCGGCGGCGAAGAAAATCTGCGCCAACGGCGCCTACGGTGAGCCTGGCAAGCCTGAGGCGAAGGATCCGGGTGACGGCAATCTTCAGCCTATCGTCTTCCGGGATCACGTTGCTCCAATCGTTGCCGCGCACTATTGGGGCTTGGCGCCGAGCGGTAAATGGCTGCGGGTTCTCCTCGACAATCCAACACCAATCTGCCCTCCATTCCTCCCACTTGCTACGGAGCTCCCCCTCCAGATAAGCCTCCTTCTTGCCGACTCTCGAGATCCAGGCGATTCCGCCGGATAAAGGCTCTCCTCTCTCGACTCGGGGCATAAAGAAGTGGCGAAAAAGAGCTACATTTGGATGGACTCCGACAAAGTTTTCGCAGAGATGTGCGAAAACTGCCATGGTCAGAACGGCGTTGGGGGTGAAATCAAGGAGGCGGAACCCGTAGGTGTTCATGATATCACAGAAAAATTCAGAGAAGGGCGGGCAGAGCCCGCAGTAGAAGAACAACGCGAAGAAGGGATATCCGTTCGGAGCCAATCTCGAAGCGGCAGCTGAGAGTACCTTCGTACGCAGATGCGCTCGCGTCTCCGTCGACCAGAAGAGGCAGTAGTACTCCCTCAGCTCCTTCGTGTCAAGCTGAGGGGGGAAGAGTGCCCGCTCCTTTCGCAGCGCCGCGAGCCGTTGCGCCTCGGCTGACTTCACGCCCTTCCCCTTGTCGGCTTTCGGAGCCATGGCGGAGGTGGCGGGGGAGATCGACGGTGTTGGTGGTGCCGGTG
>NC_041393.1:772089238-772091416 GCF_002162155.2 Triticum dicoccoides | reverse complement strand
CGGAGATTTCCGAGAATGGAGTAGCAACCCGCGAGATGGGCGAACCGCCCCTGTTTCCCCTGCTTATAAAGAGGGAGCGGGCGGACATTCTGCCTTTCTGAATAAAGAAACCACCCACGATCTCTCCCACGACGCCGCATTCGATGCGTGCCGTTGGGGGAGGGCGCGGTGGATACGGAGTAAGATACGGCGTAACCCAGGCAGCACGTGCCTGTGCCCTGTTTTGGGCCTGGCCCAACAGCGCTCGGCACCGTGTGTGGCCCAGGCCCGGGGGCTCCTATCGGTGTACTAGAGTAGGGGTACCCTAGTATCCCGAACTTGTGCACGGGCAGTTGCAGCACCCCGCGGCAAGGCTTGCCGGGCGACCGCCAAGGTTCTCCGTGGTTCCTTTGGGAGACCCGTGCTGATCACCGCAAGGGCCTCAGGGCGACACGTTGGTAGATGTGCTGGAGCGCGGGTACAGGGTGATAGTTTGCCGCGGAAAGCGCCTTGCCGCGGTCGTTGTCTTGTCGCGTCCGGAAGCTTGTCGCTTTCCGGGCCTCGCCGGGACGCGTGGCGCGTCGCGACAAGTTCCTTGAGATGCCTTGGTTGGCCTTCCCGGCAAGCTCCTCTTGCCGGGGCCTTGTCTCCTTGGCTTGAATACCTTGTTCTTGAATGGCTCCAAAGGAACCACGGAGAACCTTGGCGGTCGCCCGGCAAGCCTTGCCGCGGGGTGCTGCAACTGCCCGTGCACAAGTTCGGGATACTAGGGTACCCCTACTCTAGTACACCGACAGGTTGACTATCGATGATCGATGTACGTAGCTCCTCCTTCCATTCCTGAATGCATTATTATATCAAATTGTCTAGCACACGGGAATGAAGGAGAACTTATCCAATATGAGCATTCAATAAGCAAAACCAAATCATAAAATAAGCAAAATCAAATCATAAAATAAAGTATAGTATTCAAATTAGCATGCATTCAATAATTATAAGCAAAAGTACATCATCTCTTGGTGTCCGTACATCGTCGAATATTATGACTAATACAACTAGAACCGTAGCGCCCGACGGGTATTGACGCGAGCGGTGGACACCCAAAGATAAGGAACCATCACAGGATCATAGCTCCAGTGAGATCCCTGAAGAACCTGCCAGGTATTGTCGAATCTGCCCTCCAATGCAACCATGTAGCGACGGACATGCTCGTCCTCCTTGCTGACACGGTGACGTACCACCTCCGCGGTGTCCGGATGCCTCACCACCGTTACTAGCCCACACGACCGCCACCAAACAAGGATCGGGTCAACAACGGGCTGCCTCCTCACCAACCTACGTCCCCGGAAGGTAGCACCTCCCAATACCAGCCTGGCGGAGCCCAGTCCCGAACATGGCCCTGATCAAGCAGGCCTCCACCGCCGAGTCGATGACGACGAGGATGCGGGATAGACATCACTGATGTCGATGCGGCAACTACTTCTATATATAGTTAAATAAAAGTAGTTTTATTAATTAAATCAACTATCTAGTTCAACTACGAAGCACTTACTATAAATAAATAAGTAGTACTTACTAAAAACAAACTACTTCTATATATAGTAAAATAAATTAGTTTATTAAATCAACTAGCTAGTTCAACTATATATAAACTACTTCTTATTTTTCTCCTTGTTCTAAATACTATGAACAAAAAAATCATTAAAATTCTATGAACAAAATTAATTAGTACACATCTAATCGAACAAAAAAATCTAATCTAACAAAAAAATCTATGAACTACATATCTAAATTACTACACACATCTAATCTAACAAAAAAATCAAATTAATCTAACAAAAAATCTAACATAATATAAACAAATTAATTACTACACATCTAATCTAACCAAAAAAAATCTAATCTAACAACAAAATCTATGAACTACATATATCTAAATTACTACACATCTAACCTAACAAAAAAAATCTAATTAAATCTAACAAAAAAATGACGGTGACGGCCGGCGAAGGCAACGGCGAGGTGCTCACGTAGGGCCAGCGACGACGTCGGCGAAGGCGATGGCGAGGTGCGGAGCGGGGCGGCGACGGCGACGGCGAATGCGACGGCGAGGTGCGGAGCGGGGTGGCGACGGTGTCGAGGCGGCGCGGGCCGGGGCGGCACGACGTCGATCGGTGCGCGGCGCGAGAGGGCTGGGCG
>NC_041393.1:772074450-772088721 GCF_002162155.2 Triticum dicoccoides | reverse complement strand
GCGTGGCGGGGCGGGGCGGCGACGGCGAGGTGGCGGTAGGGAGAAGCGCGGCGACGGGAGTGGAGCAGGAGAGATCGAAAACTGCTAAGTCCTGTATATATAGCAAGAGCATCGGTCCCGGTTGGTGGCTCCAACAGGGACTAATGCCCCCTTTAGTCCCGGTTGGTGCCACCAACCGGGACCAAAGGCCTCTTTTCAGCAGCCCAAAGGGCGGGAAACAAAGACCTTTGGTCCCGGTTGGTGGCACGAACCGGGACTAAAAGGGGGGCATTGGTCCCGGTTGGTGGCACCAACCGGTACGAAAGAGTGTCATTGGTACCGGTTGGTGCCACCAACCGGTACCAATGGACCCGTCTAACTACTTTTTTATTTTCTGCAGCTGTTTTTTTGTTGATTCTTCCTGCAGCTATTTTTTTAGTCCCACCTCGCCAAGCGAGAGGCACTCGCAACTGTTTATAAGCCCTGAGTGCAGAGACGATGACGAAGAGACCCAATGCTCCTGCACGTTGGTTAGCTTCAAGCCTTGAGGAATACGGTAGACTGCACAGAGCTATGTGCAGTGCAGTTGACACTATTCCGAAAGGCTTGAAGCAAATTAATAGGCATTGCGCCTCTTTTTTATTTTTAATGACTTATTACAACTGAGAAATAAGAAGAAAAAAAATAAATATAGGTGAAAAGAAAAAAACTATATAGAAAACTACTTAGAAATGAATTGAAGCAAAAAATAGTTGTGATTAACTGTACTAAAAAAGGAGCATAGATGCTTATTTTTAATGACTTATTACAACTCAGAAATAAAAAGAAAAAAATAAATATAGCAGAAAAGAAAAAAACTATATAAAAAGATACTCAGAAATGAATTAAAGCAAAAAATAGTTGTGATTAACTGTACTAAAAAAGGAGCATAGATGCTTATTTTTAAAGACTTATTACAACTCCGAAATAAAAAGAAGAAAAAATAGTTGTGATTAACTTTACTAAAATATGAGCATAGATGATTATTTTTAATGACTTATTACAATTCAAAAATAAATAGAAGAAAAAATAGTTATGATTAACTTTACTAAAAATGAGCATAGATGCTTATTTTTAATGACTTATTACAACTCAGAAATAAAAAGAAAAAAATGAATATAGCAGAAAAGAAAAAGAAAAAACTATATAAAAAGCTACTCAGAAATGAGCATAGATGCGCTTATAGAGGAAATTCAAATTAAATTCATAACAAATTTCAAGAGAAATTCGTATGAATTTAGCCTAAATTCCCTATATAAGGGCATCTATTTTCATTTTCAGAGGAGCTCAATAAGGCAGAGAGGGAGGGGCTTATAAACCGGTCTGATTCCCCTCCGGTTGGCGAGGTGGGACTAAACTTTGGCCGCAACGAGGACCAACCCTTTAGTCCCGGTTGGTGGAATGGATCGGGACTAATGGTCGTCCTTTGGTCCCGGTTCAGGCCACCAACCAGGACCAATGGTGGTGGGCCAGGAGCGAGGGCCATTGGTCCCAGTTCGTCATACCAACCGGGACCAATAGGTCCAGACGAACCGGGACCAATGGCCCACGTGGCCCGGCCGGCCCCTGGGGCTCACGAACCGGGTCCAATGCCCCCATTGGTCCCGGTTCTGGATTGAACCGGGACTAATGGGCTGGACTGGCCTGGACCATTGGCCCCTTTTCTACTAGTGTAGGTGATCCAGATTGGGGCACCAGGTGAGCAATGGAGGGGCATCGATGCCAAATGCATCACAAGTGAATTTGCACGTGTTTTGGCCTACATAGCCCACTTTTGTACTCCCTCCATACCAAAATTCTTGTCTTAAATTTGTCTAAATACGGATGTATCTAGTTACATTTTAGTGTTAGATACATCCGTATCTAAACAAATGTAAGACAAGAATTTTGGGACGGAGGGAATACTACCTGGTATTTAGTATAAAATTTTGACCATAGATTTACCTAAGAAAATGCCAATGCATGTCACTAAAAATTACACCATTTGAAATTATGTTCAAATAAGAATCCAACGATATAGTTCTTAGTGACATGCATTAACATTTTGTCAGTTAAACCTATGGTCAAATTTTGATACTACAAAATTGGAAGAATAAACCAGGACAGAGGTAGTACTTGCTCTTAGGGTAACCATAGAGTTACTGGAGTAGTCTAAGTTACTTTCCACTATGACTAACCTAGGCTACTATAGTAGTACAGCATAAAAACGATGCAGGTGATAACGTGAGAAAAAAATACTAGAAACATTTCTTTCGGTGTAGTGCGTAGATGCAGTTTTGAACACTACACTTGTCATCGTAATTTGGGAAATTTACGAAAAAATTGACCTACGTTGTGATTACCGTTGTCGTTGTCGAAACCGGCGGATCTCGGGTAGGGGGTCCCGATCTGTGCGTCTTAGGCTGAAGGTAACAGGAAGCAAGGGACACACTGTTTACCCAGGTTCGGGCCCTCTCGATGGAGGTAAAACCCTACTTCCTGCTTGATTAGTATTGAAGATATGAGTAGTACAAGAGTAATTCTACCACGAGATCGTAGAGGCTAAACCCTAAGAGATAGCCTATGATGGTATGATTGTAATTGTGATCGGCCTTCTAAGGACCATCCTCTCCGGTTTATATAGACACCGGAGAGGTCTAGGGTTTACATGGAGTCAGTTACAAGGAAATACAATATCCAGATCGCCAAGCTTGTCTTCCACGCAAAGGAGAGTCCCATCTAGACACGGGCCGGAGTCTTGTGTCTTGTACCTTCACGCTTCAATAGTCCGGACGATGTATATAGTCCGGCTGTCCGGATACCCCCTAATCCAGGAATCCCTCAGCAGCCCCTGAACCAGGCTTCAATGACGGTGAGTCCGGGGCGCAGTTTTGTCTTCGGCATTGCAAGGCGGGTTCCTTCTCCGAATACTCCAAGGTTATTATCGAACACGTAGACCGTGTCCGGATCTGCAAAATGATCTTCACATACCACCGTAGAGAGAATGATACTTCAGCTGACAACCTTTTAGACTACGTGATATGTCATCAAGGTCAGGTCATTATCCGAGCTGTTTTCACACATCCATCCTCAGCGTATATTGCGAGGCGGTTTCGTTGGCACGTCTTGTCGAAGCAAAGATCGTGTCCCCTTATCACGGGATTCTCATCAATACGGGTATGGGTAATCCAACCGCACCGATAATCGCGTCGAGTGGGAGGTGAGACGGTTCCACCAGGCAAGTGGGGAGGCGTAAAAAGCTTTTACCACCTCTTATAAAGAGATAAGGTCTCTTCCTCTTCACCCACGCCTTCTCCTTCCCCTAACTCATTCCCCTCTGCTCGAGCCCTAACGCCCAAGCACTCTTCTTTTCCATTGAATAGAGATTTTTCAAAGATGTCCGGATCCGGTGCAGGAGGCCAATGGATGGCCTCTACCGTCCTGGAGAAGGATATCAAGAAGCTCCGGGAAGCCGGCTATCTAGCCAAGAAGATTGGCCACCATCTCCCACCGGCGGGACAGGTTGTGTCTACTCCGGAGCCTTACGAGAGAGTCGTGTTCCTTCACCATTTTGTCCGCGGGCTCGGGTTTCCCCTCCACCCATTTGTCTGTGGAGTCATGTATTACTATGGGATTGATTTTCATGATCTTTCCCCCAACTCTTTTCTCAATATCTCGACGTTCATCGTCGTGTGCGAGGCCTTTCTCCGGATTCCGCCTCACTTCGGCCTGTGGCTGAAGATTTTCAATGTGAAGCCCAAGGTGGTGAGTGGCGAACACGCCGAGTGCGGCGGAGCCATGGTGAGCAAGATGCCCAAGGTCGTTTGGCCGAAGGGCACTTTCAACGACTCCGTCAAGGAGTGGAAGCAGCAGTGGTTTTATATTACCAAACCACGCAGCAAAAAGTCGGCTGCAGCTCCTGAGTTCAGATCCGGAGCTCCACTGCGGCTCATGTCCTGGCCCAAGAAGGGCTCGAACTGGTCCTCGTCCGATGAGCTGTCACTGCTCCAGACGCGCGTTTAGAGCATGGTTGACAAGGACGTCAAACTCGTCGACATAGTCCAGGTGATGCTAGTTCGCCTGGTTCTCCCTTGCCAGTGTCGAGCCTGCACTTTGTGGGAGTTCGACCCAACCGAGTACCAAACCCTTTGGGAGCTCCATGATTCCCCCCACAAGGATATCTGGAAGGTGCTCTTCAAGTCCGGAAAATCGTGGCCAAACTCTGCCGAGGACCGGGGGTATCAATTATCCCAATCTGCAAGCCCGGTAAGTCACAGCCACGCCCTGTCCATCCATGCTTCAGCTGGTATGTCATGAGGGAGACATTTTAATCGTGTTTCATCGTGACCTCATGGGTGGATAAAGAAGGTGGAGCGGATGCATTGTCCGTCCCCGCTGCCGGAGGAACCAGCCGGACCTCTTCTAACGAAGATGCTGGTCCCTGCACCTTACTAGGTGCCAAAGAAGGAGGCCTCCAAGAAGGTCAAGAAGATCCGGAGTGCCTCCGTTGCCGCGAGGCTTCGGATGCCAAATCCGAAGGCTCCAGCGATGCTCCTTCTTCCGAAGACGAAGAGGAGGAAGCATAGGAGGACGAGCCTCGCTCTGAAGGCGGGAAGAAGTGTGCGGCTTCCCCGTCCCTGGAGGCCAAATCGCCCAAAAGGGGAAGAGGTTACCATCCAGAGGCATCTACACCGGCTGCCGATAACAGCCCGGAGTGGGATCCCAAGGCCCAGCCCCTGGAGAAACCATAAGTAACCGAAATACGAATGCGCCTATGCATCTAGGGTCGTCTGGGTACAATAGTTTTAACTTTCACCACATCTCGTGCCGCCTGGCGAGGTCTCCTGCCGGACAGTCCTCATCGGAGGATTCGTTGAGCTCGAATGCTGTGGTGAGCAAGATGCCTTCGGGGGCTCCTTTTCTGAAGTCCAGGCGCGACACCGAGGTGTCGTCTCAAAGAGACCCAGAGCAGGGGGGCATGTTTCTGGAGACGGACACACGGGGGCAGCGGCCCCGCGACGTGTCAACAATGGGGGCAATCTCGGGTTCGGACCACAGCCGGATAAAGTCCTGGAGGCCTCTAAGGCTCCAGAATCGGGTGAGTGGCCATCCTCAATGGAGGAAGGTTTGCCTACTCTGCCAGTAACCTCTTTCTACGCAGAGCTGCCGGGCGGTCTATCGACAGTGTTAAAGAACGCGTCTATCATCGGTGAACATCGGACCCTCATGGGTGCGGTGGTTGGAAAGATTCAGTGTGCCGTAAGCGGGCTGAATAAGTCCTGCCTTGGTCTTATAAAGGCTTTTGAGGTTTCTAAGAAAACTTTGAGGAATCAACAGAATATGAGTAGAAGCCCCTGATACACTGTCCGGCAAAAGAGAGCCGGGCAGGATCAAACCCTTGTTTGTAGTGGGAACCTTTGTTAATGATGTATACCCCTTTGTTTGAAAACAGGCATTTGCGGAGAAGACGGCCGCTCATGATGCGGAAGTGTCCGAACTGAAGCAGAGCCTGGAACGGGCCGAGGAAGAACTTGGCCGTGTGAAGAAGCAATTAGAGGAGAAGCAAGGTATGTTTAAACATTGTCTTGCATTGGGCACGAATGAATAATTGTGCCTATTGAAAAGTATTTGTGTTGTACGCCCTAGGAGCGAGTGCCGAATATGAGGCACTGAAGAAGGTTGTGGCTGATGCCAACGAGAAGGCTGCCGCCGAACAGGTGCTTCGTGAAAAACACGAGGCCAGGGTCATCAGAGCTGAATGGGAGCTCCAGGAGGCTGTGACGAAAAGCGAGAGCTTGGAGCAGAGTCTAGTAGGGAAATAATCCGAACTCGCCCAAGCTCTCCAAGCCACGGAAGATGCTCGGGAAGAAGCCTGAGGTGCTGTACGGGACATTCAGGAGGCCCGGAAAGTTGCGGCTGGTAAGGCCGGTTGTATATATGGCCATTATTATGTGATAGTGGCGAGAACTCTAAGAGGCAAGCTGAATTCTTGATTTTACAGGGGCGTTTGCGGATTTGCCTCGTAGCATATCAGTCGCCGCCCAATTTTACTGTACCGAGGAAAGGAAGTCCGCAGAGCGGAACTTCTGGTCACAGTATATGGTGCCGAACTATCCGGTGCCTTTATCGATCAGCTGAATCAGCTAGTCGAACTGCACCAGGCGGCCAAATTGTCCATGAAGGACTTGATTGTCCGGCTGTGGCCTGCAGAGCCAATTACAAGCAGTTACTTCGGACTCGTAAAGCGAATTATGGGCGCCTATCCTCGGCTTGATGCTATCAAGTGATCAGTCTGTACAGAAGGTGCGCGCATGGCGTTTGCCCATGCAAAAGTGCATTGGGGGAAGCTTGATGCGGAGAAGCTGATGACTGAGGGGCCACCGGAGGGTAAGGAGCATCGCAAGCCCGAACTGTACTATGAAGGTGTACTGAAGGGGGCCCGCCTGGCGGTGGATAAGTGCACGAAAGACATTATATTTCCCTGAGGGCATTCTTGCCAATATTTGTAATATGGGATAATGGCACCTTTATTATATATTGCCTATTTTTTGAACATATGTTCTTCCTCTGCGGCTATTTATTGTATGTAAATTTTGAGAGTTGGCCAGTCGTCGGCTTCAGCCCCCACGTGAGAAATACGGGGGTGTTCGGGATATATCTGAACACTCTTTATCCCATGGTTGAGTCCTTGTGAGGAGGTGTTTCTCACCACGAACTAGGCAATCGGACTATAGGGCTTTACTACTTCTCACTTAGCCATAGGAATTTGAGTATGGTCGGCGCAGCCCCTAGTGTTCGAAAGGCCGAACTAGGGGCTCTATTTGTGCCTGATCGGAAGACCGATCCGTCGCAGTCTGCATTTATGATGTCATTATGCGGAATAAATCTTTAACAATTTTACAACCTCTGGAACAGCTGACCAGCTCTCGTTGCATCATGACAGTCGGTTTTCGGCTTTCTCTACTGAGGTGCTCGTCCAGTAGAACCGGGACACAATCGCAGTAGTTCTCCCATCGCTACCTTAGCCGACGGAACGGAACGTAAGGTGACAAAACATGGGAGCCGGGCAAACCCAACCAATGACCCAAGACATGATTTGGAGCTGATGCATATAGTGCTATAAGTTCGGGGTGTCGAGTGACCAAAAAGGTGGTCGGACTTTGTTGCCGTACTGTGAAGCCCCTGGCATAACCGGGCATAACACGAAGCGTGGGTGCCGTTTTGTGGCAAAGAGGCGTCGATGATAAACGACGGCTGGTACATTTTATTGAAGTCTACGCATTGTAGCAGGATAATATGGCTGTGCATATGAGTGCGATTTATCATTATGAAAAGAGATGGGTTTTGGCGGAACCTATGATGGCCAGGGATGTGAGTGGATCGAAAGTGAATCCGGACTCCCTTCTACCTGCATGGTCATGTCTTTGTGTGTCCATGTCAATTCCACGCCACCAATCCTGTTCTGCATAAAAGTTAGTTTGTGAAGGTAAAGTCTCGGAGGAAGACGAACGTTCTCTTGTGGTTGGTCTAAAGGTTCCTGATAGGACTCGAATGACCCCAACCGCTATACCATGAAGCAGCGCGGACTCCTCAGTTGGTGTCCGGATAGTTGGCTATCATATCAAAATTTTGATAGGCATGCACGACTTGCTATTCCGGCAGCTGTATGATTTCCGCTCTAAGGGCGGGGTTTGGCTTTGCATGTAGGCGTGAGTATATCACCGGTGTTGGCCTAATGGTTTACCACGTGGAATCTAGTCAATGTGGTTTGTCCCGTTAGCATACGATGGGTTAGCGTATGAGGGGAATGCACCGATGGCGTGGCATTTTTTTGGTTATCTGAGAAAAACCGTTAGAGGGGTGGGCCAATGAACTTGGCCTTTGCACCTGACATCTTGTAGAAGGTGTTATTTGTGGATTCATACCCGCGGGGGCTTTATGTGTTATGGAGCCCCTGGAATACTAGGTCTAGGGGTACGGCAATTGAATTGTTGTGGTTTGTATGACAGGGGGCGATCGATCGTACTGTTGTGCTTTGGGGGGTGGTCTCTTGACCAGACGCCTCCCTTCATTGTTTGTCGCACACGACCGGACGATTTGTTTTGAGGATCCGGCATTCCCTATTGGTATGATTTGCCGTCCTTCTAGGAGTACCGTGAATTTCACATGGTTGATCAAGTATGTGGCTCGGGCTGGATAGGCTTGAGCTTCTCTTTGTCCATTGACCGGACTGGGAATTGCTGGGCTTGGCACCATCTTCCTTGGCTTGTCGTTTATGACCGCTGCGCCGGGGCTTTAGGATGCCTCTTCGTGTATCCTTTTTACTGTCTTGGACCGTAGTGGAGTGTGGACGTCGGGTTGTGTGCCTTTGGTTCTCCTACTTAGGTTGAGGTAGCCAGTTGTGCCGCGTATGCCCTCTGTTAGGGCAGTATAGTCCGTACTTTGCGGTGGCTAGGATCTTGGTCCACCTATCCACTAGAAAATCTTGGTCAGCTTTAAGCTGCTCTTGCTTCCTTTGCAGGCTCCTTGCCGTGACCATGAGGCATCGCTTGAAGCAAACTTGTTCCACTGGATCTTTAGGCACGCCGAATTCGTCATTGCCAAGACTTACCTCGTCTTCGGAGGTGGTTGTATAGTTATCCCTCTCCAAGTATCCCACCGTGGCCAGTCTGGACTGCTTGAAGGTAGGTTGATCAGGGCTGTATTCCACTTCGGCACCATCCGGATTGCTTTCATCTTCGGGCCGGTATTAATGTGGCGGGGCTTGGAGCGGCACCGAAGGCGCCCATACTTTGCTTTTCCCCCTTAGGGGTTATCCTCCGATGCCTCATCGCCATTGGTTTCCTTCGGAGTGTCCACCGTGTATATATCGTATGAGGAGGTGGCCGTCCACCGCCCTGTGAGCGGTGGCTCCTGTACTTCTCATGCATCGTTGTCCGTACTGTCAATGTCTTCGGAGTTGAAGTCAAGCACGTCGGTTAAATTGTCGACCGTGGCAATGAAGTGGGTGATGGGTGGGTAGCGAATTCCTTCGTCGCCTGCTTCCCACTCGAGCCGGATATAGTTCGGCCCAGAGCCTCCCTACAAAGAGTGAGACTTTAGTGAGTTCACCATGTCGCCAAAGGGCGAGTGCTGAAAGATGTCCGCAGCGTAAACTTCATTACCAGAGCCCAACCTGGCTCGGGAGTATGCGGACTGGAACCAAAAACCGAATACGAGTCCGGGGGCCCGGGGTTACAGGCCTCGACAGAGGTGAGACCTGTGTTCGGCTCAACCACCGATGAGTATGCGGCCTGCGGGGCTGGGTCTACCCCTCCGTCCTTGGGCAACGCAACCTGTTCCGGATTTAGATCTGGGGCTGCTGCAGGGATGATGTCCCGAGCATTGTATGACAGCAGGTCTAGGCCGTGCTCGTCGCGACTGTCCGGTGCTTCTGGCACAGGCCGGAATCTGTCGAAGATCAAGTCTCTGCGAATGTCCACCGTGTAGTTCAAGTTTCCGAACCCGATCTACTTGCCAGGGGCGTAGCTGTCGATCTGCTCTAGCTAACCAAGTGAATTGGCCCGCAGTGCGAAGCCACCGAACACAAAGATCTGTCATGGGAGAAAAGGCTTGCCCTGGACCGTCTTGTTGGCAATTGAAGACGCCATCAAGCCTTGAAGCGACGACCCAGAGGAACTCTCAATAAAAGCACCAATGTCGGTGTCAAACCGGCGGATCTCGAGTAGGGGGTCCCGATCTGTGCGTCTTAGGCTGATGGTAACAGGAAGCAAGGGACACAATGTTTACCCAGGTTCGGGCCCTCTCGATGGAGGTAAAAGCCTACTTCCTTCTTGATTAATATTGAAGATATGAGTAGTACAAGAGTAGATCTACCATGAGATCGTAGAGGCCAAACCCTAAGAGCTAGCCTATGATGGTATGATTGTAATTGTGATCGGCCTTCTAATGACCATCCTCTCCGGTTTATATAGACACCGGAGAGGGCTAGGGTTTACATGGAGTCGGTTACAAGGAAGGAAATACAATATCCGGACCGCCAAGCTTGTCTTCCACGCAAACGAGAGTCCCATCCGGACACGGGTCGGAGTCTTGTGTCTTGTACCTTCACGCTTAAATAGTCCGGATGATGTATATAATCCGGCTGTCCGGATACCCCCTAATCCAGGACTCGCTGAACCGTTTATTTATAGGAAAGAAGTTTCACGTCTATGAGTAGCTTCTCCGTGCACGGAAAGCATGTATGGAATCCAACAACTTGATCCAGATTGGGGCCGATAGATTTTAGTGCCAAGATCTTCACTGTGCGCATGGACTGGGTCAAGCTTGTGGGAATCATTTTCTAGAAGACAGTCGTAAATACATCAAGAAGAAATTTAAAAATGTGAATTTCAGGAAGACAGAGAAGAAGATGAGTGTTGTACCTGAACGGTTACGGATCCAATAAAGATTTCGGAGAATTTGGTAGACGAGTACACCAACACTATCAATTTCGGCGCGTCAATGACCCTGATTTTTGTTGGACCTTCTAGATCCAATACAAGGAATCTCTGAAGGAAAGGCGCATTCTCAATGACCATAACGTGGAACAGATGGAGTGATCTCTTCCCAATTGATGTCTTGTTGCGGGGCCAGCAAGACACATGAATCCATCGGAGATTCATCGAGGCGATGTGGAGTCTAACGAACCCGTTGATCTTCTCAAGACGAAGGTACTTGAGCGCAGTAGAGCTGCGGAGCAGGTGCTCCATAGCCTTCTTCGAGATGACAACGTCAAAGAGGTCGAGCTGCTTGAGTTCAGGGAGAAGAAGGGCGGGTGCGGCATTAATCTGGGGAAGATAGCAGGAGCTGAAGCTAGCGCGGCGCAACGTTTGTGTGAGGCGGAGCGCGGATGGCGGCAGAGAGCGACATTGTCCAGCTTCAAAGCTGAGCTCCTCGAGCTGATCTAGAGCGGGGGATAAGAACCACTTGTCGAACTTGGGTTGGACCTTGCAGTTGGTAATGAACATGCGTATGTTAAGGCGTCTGGCTGGCCCAGGGTGCGATGAAAGGATCTTGGAGACTGCGGCCATGCGTTTGCAAGCCCCATCGCAGAGGCAGCTGTCGATGGTGAGGTTGAGGGGGACGCAGCGCCAGAGGGAGCGCCACCACCGAGAGTGCAGGGGGGTCCGCACGATAGATTTGGTGGGGAGGAGGCTGATGATCACCAGCAACATGTCATCGGGGAGGCTGCTGATGAAGTCCAGGCTCGCCGGATGCGGTTTTGGCTCGAGCCACATCCGCTTGTTGGCTGCCTCACCGTCCATCTCAACCGACGGCGACACCGGTGTACTTGTGTGCTGGTGTGTGTTGTGTGCTGGGTGTGCGCGAGTGCGTCCTTCTGTGCATTCCGCCGTGCAGTGGTGAATTGTGCGCGAGTGCATCCTTCACGCGCAAGAAGTGTGTCGTCGATGCGCCATCAATTTACTAGCGAGCGGGGTGCTACCCTGAGTGGTTTCAACTTTGTTTACTTCACCGCGTGTTAGATGGGACTCTAGTTTACTTATTTTCACCCACTGCCACATGGGCCAGCACATGAAGATACAGAACACGAGCTGACAAGGCAGCATGTGGATTGGTTGACCGGTCAACTGAATAATATACAGAGCTATACGCTGATACAGTGAGCGTATAATCCGTCGGTATAGGGAGTTCGAGTGAGAGGGGAGGCCCATGAGAGATGGCAGAGAGAGAGAGAGAGAAAGAGCTACTCCCTCCGTTCGATAATGTAGTTCCAATATTTTTTTTAAAGTCAAACTTTTGAAACTTTGACCAAGTTTATAAATAAATTACTTATATCTACAATACCAAAGATAAATGATAGTATGAAGTAATTACATGTTGTGATGAATCTAATGATCGTTCCAGATGTAAATGTTTTTCTCCTCATATACCTGGTCAAACTTTTCTGAGGTTTGACTGTTCAAAACATCCATATGCTTATGGACATGACAGAGTCCCTAACTAGATAGATAGATAGATAGATAGATAGATAGAGAGAGAGAGAGAGAGAGAGATAGAAAGAGTGAGTGAAAAAAGTGTTTGTGCGTGTGTGAAAGAGACATGGACAACACACGATAAAAGTAGAGAAAAAGCGTGTGTGTCTTATGCAAACATATCACACATGTATCTTTGACAACGGAGGCAAGGTGAGGAGATACTGTGTGATTGTTTGGAACTGAGAGAGCAAGACCCCTAGCACGTGGCCAAGAGGGGTCTACCAAACAAGGGAGAGAGGTCGAGAGAGACGTACGGAGAAAATGCAGACATGGGGAGGAGAGAGTGTATGTTTGTCATAGAGAGATCCCCTGGAGATCGTAATGGGACTACATGGGTGGGAGATCGAGTGACAAGGTGTGTGCGCGATAGAAGATGCCCCGAGAGATATCGAGATAGACGTATGGATGGAAGGAGACAATACGTGTGTTCCTGATGGCTAGTAAGAGATAATCATACTTAGGAGGGGGGAGGGCGGGGAGTGCTTGCACCTATGATGGAGTGAGGGATTATGGTACTTAGGGGGGTGCGTGTCACATGGAGAGAGAACAAGGGCGGAGAGTGTTGGATGGGTCTATATGTATAGCGCGAGCGAGACATGTGTATGTGTGAACCAGGGAGAAATAAGGTCAGTTTGGCTTGCGTCCTGAGCATCTTTTGCCTGGCCTGGGGTTGTGGCTGGTTTTCATGCACGCTTGTTTGGTTGCTACCCTGTGAAAAAGAAAGCCCGCCTGGCCTGAGTTCCCTTGCGCTTTAGTTAGCCTGGCTGGACTCCAGACACTGCAAGTAGCCTGGCCCAGGTGATCGATTTCGAACGCCTGGCCGTGCCTGGTCGTGGGGCCACGAGGCTAACAGCAACATGGATGGATATTAGCATTAAATAATTGCTGCATGGATTGATTAATGGGACGTTGATGCTTCGCCTGGCCCAGGCATGAACCAAACGCTTCAGCACCACACAAGCCTGGCCAGGCAGAAATATTTTACATCTCACGTCCACACCAGGCAGTAGTGTCCATCAAGGTGTGAGGGTCAGGTCACGAACCAGACTGACCAATAAAGTTTGTGAGAGATTGAGGAGCCCTGATAAGGCTGAGTGGTGTGTCAGATAGCTGAGAGGGGGAAAGAGATATTCCATCCGCTCGATAATGCAGTGCATGTAAATTTTTTAGAAGTCAAACTTTGGAAACTTTGATCTGGTTTACGCAAATATTATTTATATCTACAATACCAAAGATACATCATACAAAACTACATCTCATGGTGAATCTAATGGTATATGTTTGCCGTACTAGATGTAATTGTTTTTCTCCACGTACATGGTCAAACTTTGTGATGTTTGACTTTTTAATAAATCTATATGCTATGGACCGAGGAGAGTGCCTAAGTCGAGATAGATCAAGTGCGTGTGAAGGAGAATGAGTAAGTGTGCAAAAAGAGTATGTGTGTGAAAGAGAAAGTGACAACAAACAATAAATTAGAGAGAGTGTGTTTTTTTTTTGTTTCTTATGCGAACATATCACGCATGGATCTCCGAGATGGAAAAGCAAGGCGAGGAGATACACGAAGATAGCTAGTGTGTGATTGTTTGCAACGGAGAGAGACATCCCTGTAGCACATGTCGAATAGAGGTCTGGCCAACAAGGAACAAAGGTCGAGAGGGACACATGGATGGCATGGACACATGGGGAGGGAGAGAGGGTGTCTTTGTGATAGAGAGATCCCCTCGAGATCGTGAGGGGACTATATGGGTGGGAGATCGAGGGAGGTGCACGCGCGATAGAAAGATGCCCCGAGAGAAATCGAGATAGACCACGCACATGTTTGTGATGGAGACTAAGATTAGCTAGTCATATACATATAGGGGGACTGCGGGTGCCTACAATTGAATGAGAGACCATCATACTTGGCTAGCTAGGCATGAGATTGTGTGTGTGTGTGTGTGCGTGTGAGATGGAGAGAGGACGAGGGAGAGAGATAGAGTTTTAGATGGGCCTATCGAGTGCGAGTGATATATGCATGTGTATGTGTGACCCAGGTGGATGGAGAGTTTGAGAGAGGGGGGGAAGAGCTCCGAGACGAAAAAGTGGTGCGTGAGAGAGTTACGGGCAAAGAGCCAAGGAATTTGTGTGCGTACGATGAGTGCACCCAAGATATCTAGCTTGGACTAGCAAGAGTATCATACATAGTGTGCGAGAGAGACCTATAGATGGTGTATATATGCATGCGAACTAGAAA
>NC_041393.1:772073192-772074127 GCF_002162155.2 Triticum dicoccoides | reverse complement strand
TGTTGGATGCGTGTGACCGAATTGAAGATTGTAGGAGAGAGAGAGAGAGAGAGAGAGAGAGAGAGAGAGAGAATGGGAGTCCGGGAGAGGGGGAGGTCGCGTTTCTGCCTGACATAAACCATGTTTCGATATAAATTTGCATTCAAATATTTTAATTGGAGAACATGTTGTCTGCAATCCACACATGAACGGATATATGCGTATATCAACCAAGTTCATTTATTTGACTTTCAACATGTTCATGGAGTACTGTAATACTGTACAACATGCTACTCGATTGAGGTGTTCAATTTTGGATTTAGTTCACTATTTTGACCTAGTGAACGCGCTATTTCATTGAATAGAGATATTTCATTTTGGGTTTGATTTGCGTTTTTGAGTGGGTCAACTATTTGTCTTATAATAAATCGCTAGCAACGAGCATGTAAAAACACATTACTCCCGAGCGTCATCTCTCCATCTAAAAAAGATGTGGCAAGCTAATATTTCAAAATTTGATTCGAATCGACTTGGTAAGGTAGACGTGGATGCTCGTTCTTCCAAAATTTGAACGAACCGTTAAACATCCTCTCTGCTCGGTGGAATTCACCCGAGCAAATAAATGGGAGACGCGAAATTACCGTCCTATGTGGGACACGCATCAATTGGCCCGTTGTACATCGAGGGTACGTGCGTAACTTCATCCAAGCGTGCCTTCTCCTCGGTCGAAATGGCATGTTCCGAATAATTCATAAACCATGGTTGGCAAAACACGCTCTCCTCGCCCGAAATCGCTCACGCCCACTATAGTTCAAAACACGCCCTCCTCGCCCGAAATCGCTCCCGCCCACTATTTGGGGAGAAGCAAAGTTACTCTACTATCCCTGACCCTCAGTACACAGACCCAAGCCGAGAAGCCTAAAGGCCAGGGCAGAACTGTAACTCCCCCTCACATT
>NC_041393.1:772000491-772072902 GCF_002162155.2 Triticum dicoccoides | reverse complement strand
ATTCATACCTCGTGGGTGCCGAATCACCTTCTCCCCAGGAAGCTACCTTCTCCCGAGCCGCGAAACCTTAGTCCCACCTCCATGGCGCCTGATATGTCTCCGTCGTATCTATAATTTTTGATTGTTCCATGCCAATATTATTCAACTTTCATATACTTTTGGCAACTTTTTATATTATTTATCGGACTAACATATTGATCCAGTGCCCAGTGCCAGTTCCTGTCTATTGCATATTTTTTGTTACGCAGAAACTCCATATCAAATAGAGTCCAAACGGGATAAAAACGGAAGGTGAATTATTTTGGAATATTTATGATTTTTGGGAAGTAAAATCACCGTGAGACGGTGCCCGAGGCGGGCACGAGACAGGGGCCCACGCCCACTCCAGGTGGGCGTGCCCCCCACCCTCGTGGGCCCCTCGTAAGGAGGTTGATGCCCTTCTTTGTCCGCAATAAAGATAATCGGAGTTACGGATCTCCGTATATAAAAGAAACGGTGCCAGGGCAGAATTCCAGAACGCAGAAACAGAGAGAGACAGAGAGATAGATCCAATCTTGGAGGGGCTCTCGCCCCTCCCACGCCATGGGAGCCAAGGAACATAGGGAAAAAGCTTCTCCCATCTAGGGAGAAGGTAAAGGAAGAAGAATAAGAAGGGGGGCCCTCTCCCCCTTGCTTCCGGTGGCGCCAGAACTCCGCCGGGGGGCCATCATCATCACCACGATCTTTACCAACAACTTCACCGCCTTCATCACCAACTCTCCCCCCCTCTATGCAGTGGTGTAACCCCTCTCTTAGCCACTGTAATCTCTACTTAAACATGGTGCTCAATGCTATATATTATTTCCCAATGATGTATGGCTATCTTATGATGTTTGAATAGATCCGTTTTGTCCTATGGGTTAATTGATGATCGTGATTGGTTTGAGTTGCATGTTTTATTATTGGTGCTGTCCTATGGTGCCCTCCGTGTCGTGCAAGCATGAGGGATTCCCGCTGTACGGTGTTGCAATGCGTTCATGATTCGCTTATAGTGGGTTGCGTGAGTGACTGTAACACAAACCCGAGTAAGGGGGTTGTTGCGTATGGAATAAAGAGGACTTGATGCTTTAATGCTATGGTTTGGTTTTACCTTAATGATCTTTAGTAGTTGCGGATGCTTGCTAGAGTTCCAATCATAAGTGCATATGATCCAAGAAGAGAAAGTATGTTAGCTTATGCCTCTCCCTCAAATAGGATTGCAATAGTGATTAACGATCTAGTTATCGATTGCCTTAGACAAATAACTTTCTCTTAACAAAAATCTTCCTACTAATACTTACTTTATTGCTTTTTTATCTAAACAGCCCCTAGTTTATATTTACGTGCTCTTTATTATCTTGCAAACCTATCCTATCACACCTACAAAGTAATTCTAATTTCCTAGTTTTTCTAGGTAAAGCGAACGTCAAGCGTGCGTAGAGTTGTATGAGTGGTCGATAGAACTTGAGGGGATATTTATTCTACCTTTAGCTCCTCGTTGGGTTCGACACTCTTACTTACTGAAAACTGTTGCAATCCCCTACACTTGTGGGTTATCAAGACCTTTTTCTGGAGCCGTTGCCGGGGAGTCATAGCGTGGGGTAAATATTCTCGTGTGTGCTTGTTTGCTTTATCACTAAGTAATTTTTATTCGCTGTTCTTAGTTGTTTTCTATCTTTACTTATGGGTAGGAAATGCAAAATACTAAAAAATTAGTTGTACCTACTGAACCAATGGTTGAGGAACCACTCAAAATCTATCACACTCCTGAAGCTTTTTACTTGGATCATCTTCGATCCCTTTGTGCTCGTGCTGTAACCCCCACTATCTTAGTTGAGGGAAAATCTTTAGATGAGCATGCTTGTTTTGTGCGAAACCGTATATCTGAAAAGGGGAAACTTTTACTGGATCAAATTCATCATTTGCAATGCTATGCTTGGAATTTATGTGAAATATAAGATGTTACTTGTTGTTCTAAAAACCCTAAGAAACACCTTCCCTACAAATATGAGTTTATTGATAATGGAATCGTATCTTTGTATGCTAAGTGTGTTTATAATTACTATGATGTTCAACAAATTGAAGAATTTGTTGCTTTTAAGGGTGCTTATGAAATTGCTTCTTTGATTGAAAAGTATGATGCTACTCTGTACAAATCTGAAAATTTTGCCATACTTGAATATTGTTATGATAATTATGCTTCTAATGCCTATGTTAAGCTATATATTGAGGCCTCCTCCGCTGTCCAAGAAGAGACTAATATTTTGCAGGAGTCTATGGAAGAAGAAATTGATGAAACTGTGAGCTCATTGGATGAAAAAGATGACGAGGAGAGCGATGAACAAAAGGAGGAAGAGCGGATTAGCTAGCCGTGCCCACCTTCTAATGAGAGTAACTCTTCAACTCATACATTATTTAATTCCCCTTCGTGCCTACCGAAGATGATTGTTATGATCCCGTTGATTCTCTTGAAGTATCCCTTTTTGATGATGCTTGCTATGCTTGTAGCCAAGATGCCAATATGAATTATGCTTATGGAGATGAACTTGCTATAGTTCCTGATGTTAAACATGAAATTGTTGCTATTGCACCCACGCATGATAGTCCTATTATCTTTTTGAATTCTCTCGACTACACTATATCGGAGAAGTTTGTGCTTATTAAGGATTATATTGATGGGTTGCCTTCTACTATTGCTCATGATGATTTTGATAGATATAATATGCATATCCTTGCTGCTCCTATTTGCAATTATTATGAGAGAGGAACTATATCTCCACCTCTCTATGTTTCCAATATGATAAAATTGCAAGAAACTGCTTATACTATGCATTGGCCTTTACTATGTGTGCATGAATTGTTCTTTTATGACATGTCGGTGCATAGGAAGAGAGTTAGACTTCGTCATTACATGATATATGTTACTTTGTGCTCACTACTAAATTACAAGTCATTGTTAATTAAAATTGGCTTTGATATACCTTGGGATCCGGGTGGATCCATTACTTGAGCACTATATGCCTAGCTTAATGGCTATAAAGAAAGCGCTACTAGGGAGACAACCTGGAGGTTTTAGAGAGTCATTTATTTCTGTTGAGTTCTTTTATATAGTTTAAAAAAAATAAAAAAAATAAAGAGGGGAACCCAAAACTTTTCAAAAAGGAAAGTGAAAGTGAGAGAGACAAGCATTGTTGAAGTGGGAGCTAGCCTTGAACTTTGTTCATGCTCACGGAAAAATTGTGAATCTTAATTACCGAAACTTTTCATAAAAAATAATTATCCCTTGTACAATTCCATTGTATATAAAAATAATGTGCCAATGTTTTCCTTTAGGATGTTTACAATGCTTGTTGGTTTGTAAGGTGCAGGACAGAAACTTTGGCTGTAGTGCGCGATTTTTAGTTTTTAACTGAAACATCAAATGGTTCTGATTCTTTTTGAACTATCTTGCTGTACAACTTGTTTATGTTTCCTAATTTTGGTAGAATTTTTGGGGAAACAGAAGTATGATTAATGTTCAGATTGCTACAGACTGTTCTGTTTTTGACAGATTCTGTTTTTTATGCGTAGTTTGCTTGTTTTGATGAAACTATCAATTTATATCAGTGGATTAAGCCATGAAAAAGTTATATTACAGTAGACAGAATGGAAAAACAAAATATGAATTGGTTTGCTACAGTACTTAGAGTAGTGATTTGCTTTATTATACTAATGGATCTTACCGAGTTTTCTGTTGAAGTTTTGTGTGGATGAAGTGTCTAATCGAGGAGGTGTCGATATGAGGAAAAGGAAGAGAGGCAAGAGCTCAAGCTTGGGGATGCCTGAGGCATCCCAAGTAAATATTCAAGGAGACTCAAGCGTCTAAGCTTGGAGATGCCCCAGAAGGCATCCCCTCTTTCTTCAACAAGTATCGGTATGTTTTCGGATTCGTTTCATTCATGCGATTTGTGCAAGTCTTGGAGCGTCTTTTGCATTTAGTTTTCACTTTTATTTTATGAACCATGCTGGTATGAGATAGTCCTTGGTTGATTTATTGAATGCTCATTGCACTTCACTTAAATCTTTTGAGTATGGCTTTATAGAATGCTTCATGTGCTTCACTTATATCATTTGAAGTTTGGATTGCCTATTTCTCGTCACATAGAAAACCGCCATTTGTAGAATGCTCTTTTGCTTCACTTATATTTGTTAGAGCGTGGGCATATCTTTTGTAGAAATAATTAAACTCTCTTTCTTTACATATGTCTATTTAGAGAGATGACAGGAATTGGTCAATCACATGGTTAGTCATAAAATCCTACATAACTTGTAGATCGCTGAAAATGATATGTTTGATTCTAGTTTTGCGATATAAAGGTGGTGATACTGGAGTCATGCTAGTGGGTGGTTGTGGATTGTATAGACACTTGTGTTGAGGTTTGTGATTCCCGAAGCATGCACGTATGGTGAACCGCTTTGTGATGAAGTTGGAGCACAAATTTATTTATTGATTGTCTTCCTTATGAGTGGCAGTCGGGGACGAGCGATGGTCTTTTCCTACCAATCTATCCCCCTAGGAGCATGCGCGTAGTACTTTGTTTTCAATGGCTTGTAGATTTTTGCAATAAGTAAATAAAAGTGTAAGTATTCCGATGATCGAGATGTAATATTGAGTTGTAAGTAAATAAAAGTGTGATGATCATCATTATTAGAGCATTGCCCCAGTGAGGAAAGGATGATGGAGACTATGATTCCCCCACAAGTTGGGATGAGACTCCGGACTTTATGAAAAATAAAAGAGGCCAAAGAAGCCCAAATAAAAAAAGAGGACAAAGAAGACCACCAAAAAAAAGAGAAAATAAAAAAATGAGAGAAAAAGAGAGAAGGGGCAATATCCTTTTACCACACTTGTGCTTCAGAGTAGCACCATGTTCGTCATAGAGAGAGTATCCTATGCTTTCACTTTCATATACTAGTGGGAATTTTCATTATAGAACTTGGCTTGTATATTCCGATGATGGGCTTCCTCAAATGCCCGAGGTCTTCATGAGCAAGAAAGTTGGATGCACACCCATTTAGTTTTCAGTTTGAGCTTTCATGCACTTATAGCTCTAGTGCATCTGTTGCATGGCAATCCCTACTCACTCACATTGATATCTATTGATGGGCTTCTCCATAGCCCGTTGATATGCCTAGTTGATGTGAGACTATCTTCTCCTTTTTGTCTTCTCCACAACCACCATTCTATTCCACCTACAGTGCTATGTCCATGGCTCACGCTCATGTATTGCGTGAAAGTTGAAAAAGTTTGAGATTACTAAAGTATGAAACAATTGCTTGGCTTGTCATCGGGGTTGTGCATGATTAAATACTTTGTGTGATGAAGATAGAACAACAGCCAGACTATATGATTTTGTAGGGATAACTTTCTTTGGCCATGTTTTGAAAAGACATGATTGCTTTATTGTTACGCTCGAAGTATTATCGTTTTTATGTCAAATGATAGACTATTGCTTTGAATCACTCGTGTCTTAATATTCATGCCATGATTAGACATATGATCAAGATTATGCTAGGTAGCATTCCACATAAAAAAATATCTTTTTTATCATTTTACCTACTCGAGGATGAGTAGGAATTAAGCTTGGGGATGCTGATATGTCTCCGTCATATCTATAATTTTTGATTGTTCCATGCCAATATTATTCAACTTTCATATATACTTTTGGTAACTTTTTATATTATTTTTGGGACTAACATATTGAGCCGGTGCCCAGTGCCAGTTCCTGTCTGTTGCATGTTTTATGTTACGCAAAAAACCCATATCAAACGGAGTCCATACGGCATAAAAACGGACGGAGAATTATTTTGGAATATTTATGATTTTTGGGAAGTAAAATCAACGCGAGACGGTGCCCGAGGTGGCCACGAGACAGGGGTCCACACCCACTCCATGTGGGCGCGCCCCCCACCATCGTGGGCCCCTCGTAAGGCGGTTGATGCCCTCCATTGGCCATAAGAGAGCTAATTTTTAGAAAAAGATCTGGGCGTAGGTTTGAATCCAATCGGACTTACGGATCTCCGAATATAAAAGAAACGGTGCCAAGGTAGAATTCCAGAACGCAGAAACAGAGAGAGACAGAGAGATAGATCCAATCTCGAAGACGCTCTCGCCCCTCCCACGCCATGGGAGCCAAGGACCAGAGGGGAAACCCTTCTCCCATCTAGGGAGAAGGTCAAGGAAGAAGAAGAAGAAGGGGGGCCCTCTCCCCCTTGTTTCCGGTGGCACCGGAACTCCGCCGGGGGCCATCATCATCACCGCGATCTTCACCAACAAATTCACCCCCTTCATCACCAACTCTTCCCCCCTCTATCCAGTGGTGTAACCCCTCTATTACCCGATGTAATCTCTACTTAAACATGGTGCTCAGCGCTATATATTATTTCCCAATGATGTATGGCTATCTTATGATGTTTGAGTAGATCCGTTTTGTCCTATGGGTTAATTGATGATCGTGATTGGTTTGAGTAGCATGTTTTATTATTGGTGCTGTCCTATCGTGCCCTCCTTGTCATGCAAGCGTGAGGGATTCCCGCTGTAGGGTGTTGCAATGCGTTCATCATTCTCTTATAGTGGGTTGCGTGAGTGACTGAATCACAAACCCGAGTAAGGGGGTTGATGCGTATGGGATAAAGAGGAGTTGATGCTTTAATGCTATGGTTGGGTTTTACCTTAATGATCTTTAGTAGTTGCAGATGCTTGCTAGAGTTCCAATCATAAGTGCATATGATCCAAGAAGAGAAAGTATGTTAGCATATGCATCGCCCTCAAATAAAATTGCAATAGTGATTACCGGTCTAGGGATCGATTGCCTTGGACAAATAACTTTCTCGTAACAAAAAGCTCTCTACTAATACTTACTTTATTGCTTCTTTATCTAAACAGACCCTAGTTTATATTTACATGCTCTTTATTATCTTGCAAACCTATCCTATCACACCTACAAAGTACTTCTAGTTTCCTACTTGTTCTAGGTAAAGCGAACGTCAAGCGTGAATAGAGTTGTATCGGTGGTCGATAGAACTTGAGGGAATATTTATTCTACCTTTAGCTCCTCGTTGGGTTCGACACTCTTACTTATCGAAAACTGTTGCGATCCCCTACACTTGTGGGTTATCAAGAGCGCCCCCACCGCACAAATTTCACAGCCGCCCTCCTCCCTAATGCCGGAGACGCTGTCCATTTGCCGTCGTGCACTGGGCCGTGTGCCTCTTACTCCCTGCTGCTGGTGATGCCTCGACGACGGACACGTGACTTGTACCGGAGACGATTCACCCTCGCCGTTGTTCACGACGCTGGAGCGGCTCCAACTTCGGATCCGTCCAGAGTCCTGGCGCTGCTTCCCCGTAGCCGTCGACCGTCACGACATCGCTCTTTCCGTGCCGCCGGTCACCACCACAACCGCGCCGGCCTCATCGACTCAACAGCTAGACCTGCCTACTTCACCATGCCGACAGATAGGTTGCACCCTCATCTCAAATCACTTTATTTAGGCGTCAGTTATCTAAACTTTTATTCTGGGCCAATCGATTCCCAATGGGAAGCAGCACCCCTCGAGGCGGCGGAGCTCCTAGGCTGCCGGTTGGCAGGTGTCGAACGTAAGGGTGCGGGGCCGCAAGTTTGCTGCGGAAGCAATGCTTAGATGACTATCTTTTAGAGTTGCGTGGGTTGAAGGTACTGCGGCCGCCGGATCTAGATGACGGGGAGTCTTTGTGGATTGGCCCGGGGGTGGCGCAACCACGACAGTGTGATGGGGCAGGGAGCAGGGTTTTGGCCGGGGCCACGGACAGCGGAGGCAGGCTGCTCTGCCGTTGGTCGCTGGCTCTTCAAGGAAGATTCCAAACAGTGTCAGCCGGGATGCACAAGACGGCCATCAAGCCATCCGGCATAGATCGGACAGTACCAAAATAAAATAAAATCATGTGACCCCGATTTAGTCTTCAGTCAACAGACGTGTGACCACTCTCGTACCTTGCTGTTGATCTCTTAGTGTATTTCTTCAGATCAAAGAGATATGTCGTTCTTAACATTATGCATTATCTGCATCTTCAGACACACCGCCGTCCGACTCACCGCAGCTGCTCCAACAAGGGAAGCATACACCAGAAGGGAGCTATAGTCCCCACTCAACAATTCCCTGCCTCGAATGCGCGAGACCGACATGGACAGCCACAGCAATTGCAGGGCCATCGACAAGTCAGCACATGATGCTCACTCCTATTGATGGCAGCCAGATAGGTTGTACCCTCATCTTACTTGTGTGCAACATTAATGGCTTTGTTATTCATCTAAGCATGGAAAATAGATCATCACATTTCACTGTATATTCATGCTGATCTCTTACGGGTCTTTTTCAGGAGTTAACACTGTTCCATAGTTCAGCTAAGATACTTGTTCTTTAGGTAATGCTGTTTCATAGTTATCATCCATCAGCCAATGCTATCCCACAAGCTGGTGTTTATAGTATTATACCACTTATAGTATTACCTATGTTGTTCTTTAAGACTTTGTGCCATCTAGTTAATCTCGAGTACAAACGATACATATTCTGTAGCTTTCATCTGTGTTCTCCCTTTAGTTTATGAGACCTGTTGCTGCTAGTTAACCCCAGTCGTACTATTTATGTCGTCTCCTACATGCACTCATTACATAAATCTAACTACTTGTTGTCTTCAATGATACCCAATATGATGGAACATGTAAAGGCAGTTCTTCAGAAGACTTGCAGAAAGATGATGAATCCTCTTCACCCCACAAGGTCCTTGCTCTAACTTGGCCTGTGATATGGGTACAACATGCATATAATGTCCTGGAGTGTATCTACTCTGTTGCAATGCCATGAGCTTAGCATGCTGATCATGCATGTAAATATGTCATGCCTTCCCGTTTTTCCGTACCTATTCCATTCATGATAACATGTTTTCAAATTCAAGTACTGTCATTCTACTCTATCGCAATGCCATCTGCTTAATTTGGACATCATGCTTCTGAATATCTTATGCATTGTAATTCATCATTATGTACTCTTACACCATACTCCCTCCGTGCGGATTGCATGTTGCCGAAATGGATAAAAAAGGATGTATCTAGAACTGAAATACGCCTAGCCCCATCCATTTTTGTTCCGGACGGAGGGAATACATGTCAATATGTCTTGCCTTTCTATTCTTCAGTACCTATTCCATATCTCTGTTGTCGCATGTTTTATAATTAAAGCACCATTCTTCTATACAAGGCATGCAAGGGGAAGACGACTATGTTAGAATCTGAAGGGTTACAAACAAGGCCTTTGCAAAAGATCCAAACGCCAGGAGATAATAAACCAACTCCAGTTTTTATAGATACTTCTCCAGCACAGAGAAACCCAACTCATACTGATAATAAGCAGATTCCAGTGGCCAAAGAACTAGTCCGCTCCAGTCCAGCAAAAATATATCAACTCCATTCTAAGAAGCTTGTGCGTATCCTTGCATCCTGAAATTTTATAGCATGCTGATCATATTTTCTACATGTTTCTTACCCATCTCTCTTTTAGAAAATAAGCTTTACAGATAGAAGAATTTCTGCAATTGTATCGTTTATGTGGAAAGATTCTTGCAGGAATTCTATGTGCTCCAATGTAGATGTAAGTACCTGTTGTATATCACTATATTTTTACATCAGCATGTATTTCGTTAATTGGCGTGAATCCAACCTTTATCTGAACTAAATTTAGTTGTAGCAAAATGTATGATTAAAGGCCACAATGTTGATTTTTGCAAGGACAACTGCCTGGTAGTTTTGCATCCTGAGCTGCATGAGTGTACTATCTCATATCAGTGGGTTTGAATACTTTGGTTCTGAAGTGGGTTTTTCAGTGTTTTTTACTATGTTGTCCTGTCGTATCCCTCCGTCCGGATTACATATCGCAGAAATGGATAAAACTGGATGTATCTAGAACTGAAATACGCTTAGACCCATCCATTTATTGTCGGATGGAGGGAATACATGTCAATATGTCATGCCTTTCTATTCTTTAATACCTATTCCATCTCTGCTGTAGCATGTTTTATAACTGAATCACCATTCTTCTATATAAGGCATGCAAGGGGAAGACGGGTATGTTAGAATGTGAAGGGTTAAAAACCAGGTCTTTGCAAAAGATCCAAACGCCAGGAGATAATAAACCAACTCCATTTTTCATAGATACTGCTCCAGCACAGAGAAACCCAACTCCCACTGATAATAAGCCGATTCCAGTGGCCAAAGAACTAGTTCACCCCAGTCCAGCAAAAGAATGTCAACTCCATTCTAAGAAGCGTGTGCGTATCCTCGCATCATGAAATTTTATAGCATTCTAATCTTATTTTCTACATGTTTCTTACCCATTTCTCTTTTAGAAAATAAGGTTAAACAATAGAAGACTTCCTCCATTGGATCATATTTGGAGGAAATTATCATGTGGGAATTCTCTGTGCTCCAATGCTGATGTAAGTACCTGTTGTATATCACTATATTTTTACATCAGCATGAAATTTGTTAATCAGTGTGAATCTAACCTTTATCTAATCTTAAATTAGTTGTAGCAAAATGTTAAAGGCGCCAATGTTGCTTTTTGTAACGAAAATTGCCTGGTAGTTTTGCATACTGAGCTGCATGAGTGTACTATCTCATATCACGCACATTACTGAATTGTAGTGCTTCTCTGGTTGCCCATTCATTCATTGTGTCAATGTTGCTTTCGTATTACCTTACCTGGCTGATGATAGCTGTGCCATATTGTGTTAATTTGGTGTAGGCTAGTTGCCCAACCCTGATGACAAGCCAAGCAATTGTTTCATACTTTAGTAATCTCAAACTTCTTCAACTTTCACACAATACATGAGTGTGAGCCATGGACATAACACTACATGTGGAATAGAATGGTGGTTGTGGAGAAGACAAAAAGGGAGAAGATAGTCTCACATCAACTAGGCGTATCAACGGGCTATGGAGATGCCCATTAATAGATATCAATGTGAGTGAGTAGGGATTGCCATGCAACAGATGCACTAGAGCTATAAATGTATGAAAACTCAACAAAAGAAACTAAGTGGGTGTGCATCCAACTTGCTTGCTCATGAAGACCTAGGGCAATTTGAGGAAGCCCATCATTGGAATATACAAGCCAAGTTCTATAATGAAAAATTCCCACTAGTATATGAAAGTGACAACATAGGAGACTCTCTATCATGAAGATCATGGTGCTACTTTGAAGCACAAGTGTGTTAAAAAGGATAGTAGCATTGTCCCTTCTCTCTTTTTCTCTCATTTTTTATTGGCCTTTATCTTTTTTTTATTTGGCCTTTCTCTTTTTTTTCTTTTTTTGGTGGGCTCTTTGGCCTCTTTTTTTATTAAGTCTGAAGTCTCATCCCGACTTGTGGGGGAATCATAGTCTCCATCATCGTTTCCTCACTGGGAAAATGCTCTAATAATGAAGATCAACACACTTTTATTTACTTACAACTCAATATTACAACTCAGTACTTACACTACTGGAAACAGAGAATTTGCCATCAGCCAGCTCTTTGCCATTTGCCAGCTGATGGCAAAGAACGTCTTTGCCATCTTCTTGTAAAAAACAGATGGCAAAGAACTGACAGAGGGCAAAGAATATGGTTGCCATCAGCCAATTCTTTGCCATCTGCTAGTTGATGGCAAATAATCTTTGCCATCTGCCAGCAGATGGCAAAGAGGTTGGCAAATCCTGTGGCCGTCAAGCATGTAACGGCGTACCAGCCCCACCTCTTTGCCATCTGCCAGCAGACGACAAAGATTCTTTGCCATCTGCTGGCAGATGGCAAAGAGATGGGGTTATTTTTTTTCAGGTAAAAAAACTGTGGGGTTATTTTTGTTCTCATTGGTTGAAATGTTTGTGTCATGGATTGATGACATGGCATCCATCCATCTGTCCATCCATCCTTCCATCCATCCATCCAATTTATCTAAAAAAAAGAAAGAAAGAAAAAGAACCCCCACCCTCCGGGCAGCCCAACCACCCAAACCCTATCCCATCCCACTCCATCATCGCTGCCCCCAGATGCAATCTCGCCGCCACTCCATCCTCTCGCCGCCCTCCACCGCCACGTCCGCAGCCGTGGCCGCCGCCGCCGTGGCCGCGGCCGCACTTAGGGCGCAACATCCTCCTCCCTGCTCGCGGCCCTCCTCACCTCATCCAAGGCCGCCTCCTCATTCTACTCCGACGATGACGGCGGGATAGTCCAGCGGGGCCTAGCGCGGGCCTCGTCCGTCGCACTCCACCATCACAGTGACGAGGCCTATACATGAGTTCTTGTTAGTACGGTGATTTCCTCTGAGGGAGTCCTGGATTAGGGGGTGTCCGGATGGCCGGACTAAGACCTTTGGCCGGACTCCCGGACTATGAAGATACAAGATTGAAGACTCCGTCCCGTGTCTGGATGGGACTTTCCTTGGCGTGGAAGGCAAGCTTGACGATACGATATGAAGATCTCCTCCCATTGTAACCGACTCTGTGTAACCCTAGCCCTCTCCGGTGTCTATATAAATCGGAGAGTCTCAGTCCGTAGAAAGAACAACAATCATACCATAGGCTACTTCTAGGGTTTAGCCACTCCGATCTCGTGGTAGATCTACTCTTGTACTACCCATATCATCAATATTAATCAAGCAGGGGTAGGGTTTTACCTCCATCGAGAGGGCCCGAACCTGGGTAAAAACATCGTGTCCCTTGTCTCCTGTTACGATCCGCCTAGACGCACAGTTCGGGACCCCCTACCCGAGATCCGCCGGTTTTGACACCGACATTGGTGCTTTCATTGAGAGTTCCTCTGTGTTGTCGCCCTTAGGCCCGATGGCTTCTTCGCTCGTCAATCGCGATGCGGTCCGGGATGAGACTTTTCTCCCCGGTTAGATCTTCATATTCGGCGGCTTCGCACTGTGGGCCAACTCGTCCGACCATCTGGAGCAGATCGAAAGCTACGCCCCTGGCCATCAGGTCAGGTTTGGAAGCTTAAACGACACGGCCGACATCCGCGGGGACTTGATCTACGACGGATTCGAGCCACGACCGGGCGCGCTGCACTGTCACGATGGGCATGATTTAGCTCTGTCATCGGACAACACCCAGAGTGTCGCTCAGGTGTCCGCTCCGACCATTAGCTCGGAGCCCACTGCGCCAGTCATGGACGGACGGTTGGACGCCGCCCCAGAAGCTGCAACCTCTACGGTGATAGAGCCGGATACCAGCCTAGTCCCTCGCAAGGCCCGTCACTCCAAGGTGCCGGACTCCGATCCGGACTCCGTAAATCCCGCACCTCTTCCGATTAAGCCCAATTGGGCTCCGGTCATGGAGTTCACCGCCGCGGACGTCTTTCAACACTCGCCTTTTGGTGATATCCTAAATTCATTAAAGTCTCTCTCTTTGTCAGGAGAGCCCTGGCCGAACTACGGCCAACATGGTTGGGATGCGGACGACGTAGAAATTCGAAGCCCACCCACAACCCACTACGTAGCCACTGTCGATGATTTAACTGACATGCTCGACTTTGACTCCGAAGACATCGACGGCATGGACGCCGATGAAGGAGACGATCAACAACCAGCACCTATAGGCAACTGGAAAGCCACCTCGTCATATGACATATGCATGGTGGACACCCCTAAAGCGGGGGATGGCGAGGAGAGAACGGAGGATGATCCCTCCAAGAAGAAACCCAAGCGCCGATGTCAGCGGCGCCGCTCTAAGTCCCGCCAAAGCAAAAACTGCGATTCCAGCACCGGAGATAACAAAACGCCGGACAGTGCCGAAGACAACCCCCTCCAGCAGGATTTAGTGTAGGAGGATGAAGGAGCCAGCCCTCATGAGAGAGCGGCCGACAAAGAGGATGAGGACGACAATTACATGCCTCCCTCCAAAGACGAGGCAAGCCTCGACGACGACGAATTCGTCGTGCCAGAGGATCCCGTCGAACAAGAGCGTTTCAAACGCAGGCTCGTAGCCACGGCAAGCAGCCTCAAGAAGAAACAGCAGCAGCTTAGAGCTGACCAAGACTTGCTAGCCGACAGATGGACCGAAGTCCTGGCGGCCGAAGAGTATAAACTAGAACGCCCATCCAAGAGCTACCCAAAGCGCAGGCTGCTACCCCAACTTGAGGAGGAAGCAACTAAACCTACATCACCAGCATACGATGTGCCCAATCGGCCACCCCGTGGCCGCGATAGAGAGGCCTTCAGGCCCTCAACCCAAGCCGCACCCCGACACTGCTCAAAACATACCAGAGTACGGGGAGACGCAACAGACCTGCAAGACATCTTGGAGAATAAGGCAAGGCAAACAAGATCAATCTACGGATCGCATGGGCGCCCCGCTTCACGTGACGCTAGCCGTCACGCCGGACACAATAAGTATGGCCCAGCCGAATACAATAGACCAAGCTCGTCCGAGCTGCGTCGTGATATAGCCCAGTACAGGGGCGCCGCACACCCACTATGCTTCACAGACGAAGTAATGGATCATCAAATCCCCGAGGGCTTGAAACCCGTAAACATCGAATCATACGATGGCACAACAGATCCTGCGGTATGGATCGAGGATTATCTCCTTCATATCCACATGGCCCGTGGTGATGATCTACACGCCATCAAATACCTCCCGCTCAAGCTTAAAGGACCAGCTCGACATTGGCTTAACAGCCTGCCAGCAGAGTCAATTAGTTGTTGGGAGGACCTGGAATCCGCATTCCTTGACAACTTCCAGGGCACGTATGTGCGACCACCATACGCCGATGACCTAAGCCACATAATCCAGCAGCCAGAGGAATCGGCCAGACAATTCTGGACACAGTTCCTAACCAAGAAAAACCAAATAGTCGATTGTCCGGACGCCGAGGCCCTTGCAGCCTTCAGGCACAACATCCGAGATGAATGGCTTGCCCGACACCTAGGACAGGAAAAGCCGAAATCTATGGCAGCCCTCACGACACTCATGACCTGCTTTTGTGCGGGAGAACACAGCTGGCTAGCTCGTAGCAATAACCTAACCAAGAGCCCCGGCAATTCGGATACCAAGGATAACAACGGCAGGTCACATCGCAACAAGCATAAGCGCCACATTAACGGTGACAATACTGAAGATACGGCAGTCAATGCCGGATTCAGAGGCTCTAAACCGGGTCAGCGGAAGAAGCCATTCAAAAGAAACCCTCAGGGCCCATCCAGCTTAGACCGGATACTCGATCGCTCGTGCCAGATACACGGCACCCCCGAACAGCCAGCCAATCACACCAATAGGGCTTGTTGTGTGTTCAAGCAGGCAGGCAAGTTAAGTGCCGAGACCAGGGACAAGGAGCTACATAGCGATGACGAGGAGGGGCCCCGGCCGCCGAACAACAAAGGACAGAAGGGATTTCCCCCGCAAGTTCGGACGGTGAAGATGATATACGCAACCCACATACCCAAAAGGGAGCGGAAGCGTGCTCTCAAGGACGTCTATGCGTTGGAGCCAGTCGCCCCAAAGTTCAACCCATGGTCCTCCTACCGATCACCTTCGATCGAAGGGATCATCCCACCAGCATCCGTCACGGCGGATTCACCGCACTGGTCCTAGACCCAATCATCGACGGATTTCACCTTACCAGAGTCCTAATGGATGGCGGCAGTAGCCTGAACCTGCTTTACCAGGACACAGTGCAAAAAATGGGCATCGATCCCTCAAGGATTAAACCCACAAAGACAACCTTCAAAGGTGTCATACCAGGTGTAGAGGCCAGCTGTACAGGCTCGGTTACACTCGAAGTGGTCTTCGGATCCCCGGATAACTTCCGGAGCGAGGAGTTAATCTTCGACATAGTCCCATTCCGCAGCAGCTATCACGCCCTGCTTGGACGAACAGCATTTGCAAAATTCAATGCGGTGCCGCACTACGCATATCTCAAGATCAAGATGCCCGGACCTTGCGGAGTCATGACGGTAAACGGAAACACCGAGCGCTCTCTCCAAACGGAGGAGCACACGGCGGCCCTGGCGGCGGAAGTACAGAGGAGCCTCTCAAGGCATTTCTCCAATCCAGGCGTCAAATGTCCGGACAATGTCAAGCGAGCCCAAAGTAACCTCCAACAAATCCGGCTGGCACGTTCCGAGCAAGCATAGCAGTGCGGCCCCAACCCCAGCCCCCGCCAAACGGCGGTACTGGTACCACGCGTACATAATTACGCCTTAAAGATACCATGGGCATAAGGGGAGGGGCACAACAACGGCACGCCCAGAAGGCGGCTCAACCGCACTAAGGGGCTCCCTACTTCGCTGTTTTCCTTTTTACACACTTTCAGGACCCAACTATTTGGAAGGCCTGTCCGGCAATACACTAGACGAACCAACGATGCAACAGCCAGAGAGGGACCAAGCCACGTCAAAAGTCCAGGTGGTCTCTAGAAGGAGTTTAATACCTGTTTTACTTACAATCCCGCAGCTTGCCCCTGGAGGGGAATATGTCAAATACCCCCATCTCTTGCTTACCGCACTTCTTGTATCGTTCTGCTTTCGCAGCAGCCCTTTTTTAATAAACAATATATCGCTCTTACCTATCATTGTACTTATCCATTTTTATATACAAATATGTTCAGTCATGACATTGTGCAACTGTACACTTTGGTGCGGATAATACACCAGGGGCTTACAACACCCCATAACATGGTGTGAGAAGGCCGAACACTCTCATGAGTGTGGCACCCCAAACTTATAGCACTATATGCATCGGCTCCGAATCATGTCTTTGGTCAATAGTTGGGTTTGCCCGGCTCCCATGTTTTGGTACCGTACGTTCCGCATTGTTGACTAAGGTAGCGCTGGGAGAACTACTGCGATTGTGCCCCAGGTGAGCTGGGTTAACACCTCAGTAGAGAAAGCTAAAACTGACTGTCATGATAGTGCGAGAGACCGGTCGCTGTTCGCGAGGTTTCTTCGAGTCCTTAAAGACTTATGCTGCTTCGAGCGAGGAACCGGACTTATCCGGCCTAGGCGTGGATAGCGCCCCAAACTCGGTCTTCCGAATACTAGGGGCTTCGCCGAAATTTAAAATTATAGAATTCTATGGCTAAGTGAGAGTGATAAAGCATCATAAGTCCGACGGCCTGGTTTGTTGTGCTGAACGCCTCCCTAGATGGACCCAAGACTGGGAACAAGAGCGCTCAGGTTTATCCCGAACACCCCAGCACTCGTGGCATGGGGGTCGAAGCCGACGACTTGCATCTCTCAGATTTGATAAATGTCCGCACATAAGGTAATATTTTAAATTAACAAGCGTTGCTTAAGCATATGAACAAAGCTTCAGCGTACAGGATAACAAATGCGAGTCTACTCAAAAATTACATCTTTGGAGCACTCATCCGCTATACGGCGGGCACCCTTCAGAACGCCATTACAATACATCTCGGGTGTACGACATTCCTTGCCCGGCGGTGGCACGTCCGTCAACAGCTTCTCCGCATCTAGCTTGCCCCAGTGCACCTTAGCACGGGCAACGGCCCGACGGGCACCTTCAATACAAACGGAGCGCTTGGCGACCTCAATCCACGGACACGCGTCCACCAGCCGCCGCACTAGACCGAAGTAGGTCCCAGGCATGACTTCTCTAGGCCACAGCCGAGCTATGAGGCCCTTCATGGCATGTTCGGCCACCTTGTGGAGCTCGACCAGCTGCTTCAGCTGGCCGCTCAGGGGCACCGGATGTTTGGCCTCAGTATACTGAGACCAGAACACTTTTTCCGTCGAGCTCCCCTCTTTGGCTCGGTACTATGCGGCGGCATTAGACACACTACGGGGCAGATCGGCGAATGCTCCTGGAGAGCTCCGGATTCGGGTAAGTAGCAGATAATTAACTTTTATATTTTTGCTTTGCATAAAGAATGCCTTACCCGCCGCTATCTTCTTCATCGCCTCGATCTCCTGAAGGGCCTTCTGGGCTTCGGCCTTAGCGGTCTTGGCACTCTCAAGAGCCAAGGCAAGCTCAGACTCTCGAGTCTTCGAGTCACGCTCCAAACTCTCGTGTTTTTCCATGAGAGCCTGAAGCTCTTGCCGCACATCCGCCGCCCGCGCCTCCTGCTTCTCTCGCTCGGTGCGCTCCAAGGCTGCACTCTTTTCGGCCTCGGAGACCGCCTCTTTCAGGGTCGCCACCTCGGTCGTGGCTCCTGCAACATTAAGGTTAGTCCTGTTCTTATTGCAACCAAGTATTTCTATATACATTTACAGGAGGTACTATGTACCCTCTTTATTCTCGAGCTGCTTCTTGGCACGCCCGAGCTCGCTCTCGGACCGCTCGAGGATTTCCTTCAATGCATTGACCTCCGCAGTCAGTGCGGCAGAGGTCAGCAATGCAGCCTGCATTCCCATATTGACATATTTCTATTAAACTCCTGCGTATATCTTTTTAGATCCTCAGCTCGGCTTTTCTTTCCGAACACCGAACTGAGCATCAGGGGCTACTGTCTATGCGGTAATATTTTTTATATATGTTTTTGAACACATACCTCAAAGCCCGTTAACAGGCTAGTGCAGGCTTCCGTCAGCCCGCTCTTGGCGGACAGAACCTTCTGAATCACCGCACTCATAATAGTGCGGTGTTCCTCGTCGATGGAGGCGCCATTAAGCGCCTCCAGCAAATTGTCTGGCGCTTCCGGGTGGACGGAAGTCGCCGGCGTCGCAGGCTTGCCCTTCTTATGAAGGCGCCGCCTGTCGGACTCTGGAACCGCTGATGGTTCCGGTGCAGTGTCCGGCCCGGGGCCGGACTTAGATCCCTCCAGAGCTTTACCCCCTTGGGCCTGGAGTTTGGACGGTCGCCTTGTGGCGCCTCCAGGACCACCTCCTCCTGGTTTAGTCCCTTTTGGGACTCTACCTCGGCGTCGTCTGTAGGGAGAGGGGAGGAGGCCATCGGAAGTGAAGCACTATTCACATCCGACGAGTCCAAGGAGCCGCTCGTCGAATCATCGAGGTGAGCTCTGGGCGGGCTGCATCATTAAAATTCGGCATGAGAAGCTATCAAATACTAGAGGAGCGCCATAAGTAGTTCGGGTAGACGGACACTTACGATTTCGCCAGGGGCTTGACCCTGGATGGCCATTCCTCCCCGCCGTCTTCGGTGTTGGGGGCATAGTCCGGCAGAAGGGCCTTCCCCTTCTTGGACCCTCCGGCCTCCCCAGTTGGGGCGGCCTTCCTTTTCTTTCCTCCCCCCGTTGGAAGGGGAGAGGCTTTTTCTTCTTCCTCTTCTTCCTCCTCGTTCTCCGAGGCGGAGGGTGCCTCGGGGTCGTCGGGCGATGAATCCGACACCACCGGGCGCCGGGAACCCTTTCGGGTCCCCGTGGCCTTCTCCTTGGCCTTCTTCTCCGGCACCATGTGAGGTGCCGGGACCAGTAGCTTCGCCAAGCGTTCGTCTACTGGGCCTTCGGGCAGAGGGGCCGGACAGTCGAACTGTCCGGGTGTCCTCTTCCAGTCCTGTCAAAGGAACAGGAGTTTAGATCCTACATAGAATCAAACTATGAAATTTGAGCGTCCCGTAAAGGACTAAATGTTAGCTTACGTCGGAGGCTTGGCGCTTGGCGCAGAATCCGCAATCCTCGGTGACAGGAGGGGAGACCTCGGAACCCTTGAAAAGCACCCTCCAGGCATCCTCGTGCTTTGTTTTGAAGAGCCGGGACAGAGTCTGGTGCTGGGCCTGGTCAAACTCCCATAAATTGAAGTCCCATCGTTGACACGGGAGGATCTGGCGAAAGAGCATGACCTGGACGACGTTGACGAGCTTGACCTTCTTGGTCACCAGGTCCCAGATGCAGGTTTGGAGTCCGGTCACCTCTTCCGAACTGCCCCACGACAGGCCCATCTCTTTCGAGGATGTGAGCCATGTGGGGATGCCGGATCGAAATTCGAGGGCCGCTGCCCACTTAGGGTCGCGCGGCTCGGTGATGTAGAACCACCCCGATTGCCACCCTTTGATGGTCTCCACGAAGGCACCCTCGAGCCAGGTGACGTTGGGCATCTTGCCCACCATGGTGCCTCCGCACTCGGCTTGTCGGCCTTTCACAACCTTCGGCTTGACGTTGAAGGTCTTCAGCCATAGGCCAAAGTGAGGCTGGATGCGGAAGAAGGCCTCGCACACGACGATAAATGCCGAGATGTTGAGGATGAAGTTCGGGGCCAGATCGTGGAAGTCCAGGCCGTAGTAGAACATGAGCCCCCGGACGAACGGGTGAAGAGGAAAACCCACTCCGCGGAGGAAATGGGGAAGAAAGACAACCCTCTCATGGGGCCCGAGGGTGGGGATGAGTTGCCCCACATCTGGAAGCCGGTGCGCGATGTCGTTAGACAAGTATCCCACCTTCCTCAGTTTTTTGATTTGCCCCTCCGTGATGGAGGAGGCCATCCATCTACCTCCCGCTCCGGACATGGTTGGAGAAGGTTGAGGTGGGAAGTGCGGGCTTGGGCGCTGGAGCTCGAGTGCGCAGTTACGGATAAGCGGAGGAGGAAGAAGGCGTGAATGGAAAGGGCGGATTCTTATCCCCTTATATGGGCGGCCAAAACTACGAGCCCCCCACTGGCCTCATAAAACTCGCTTATCTCCCAAGCAGCACGGTTAATGGCGCGGTTGGGTTACCCACACCCGTATTGATGAGAATCCAGGAATAAGGGGAAACGATCTCTGCTTTGACAAGACATGCCAAGGAAACCGCCTCACTAAACGCGCTAAGGTGGAACAATAAAATGAATAAAAGCCTGGCCGTGGCATGATGTCACGCCGCGGAATACGTCAGCAGATCCGATTAACGCAAATATTATTCTTTCTACGGTGGAATGTGGAACTTATTTTGCAGAGCCGGCACTACCCTTATGTTCAACATCTTCTACGGAATATTTGGAGGGGGAACCCGCCTTGCAATGCCGAAGACAACTTGCGCCGGACTCGTCGTCATTGAAGCCTGGTTCAGGGGCTATGAGGGAGTCCTGGATTAGGGGGTGTCTGGATGGCCGGACTAAGATCTTTGGCCGGACTCCTAGACTATGAAGATACAAGATTGAAGACTTCGTCCCATGTCCGGATGGGACTTTCCTTGGCGTGGAAGGCAAGTTTGGCGATACGATATGAAGATCTCCTCCCATTGTAACCGACTCTGTGTAACCCTAGCCCTCTCCGGTGTCTATATAAACCGGAGAGTCTTAGTCCGTAGAAAGAACAACAATCATACCATAGGATAGCTTCTAGGGTTTAGCCACTCTGATCTCGTGGTAGATCTACTCTTGTACTACCCATATCATCAATATTAATCAAGCGGGAGTAGGGTTTTACCTCCATCGAGAGGGCCCGAACCTGGGTAAAAACATCGTGTCCCTTGTCTCCTGTTACCATCCTCCTAGACGCACAGTTCGGGACCCCCTACCCGTGATCCGCCGGTTTTGACACCGACATCCTCCATCTCCTCTCCATGCTTCTCCCGTTCCCTCTTCATAAGCTACTGCGGTCGACATCGACGCACGAACACCTTTTAAATCCTATATGTTGATTCCTAATAGTAGAACTAATTCATAGTTTGACTGCTCTCATGAACGTTGATGTCCATTAAACTATATTTTGCAAACTTCTTGTTCTCTAGAAATTCTAAATCTGCCAATTGTCAGCGTGATGTCGAAACCTTTGAGTGGCGAGCGGCTTGTATGGACTTTCAATTGTTTACAGGGTAATGGGAAGTCCGTTTTTTAGTTGAGACGATTATTAGGTGTTCTTTCAAATTCCCCAAACAAGTTGCTTTCTGAAACCTGAGTAGCGAGTCAATACTTATTTATGTGCCTTTACTTGATTTGCCTCCGTGTGTTTCGCCTTTTTTGTCAGGATCCCCGCCTGGAAAATTTGGATTATGAATTCAGAGGTGAATAGGAGTATAGGACAAACTGTTGAAGGTCGATTTGGATTATCCTTGGTCCATAAGTTCTAATTATTCCGCGGTCACATCGCTGATATTCCAGTTATCCTTCCTTAGAAACTTTATTTGCAAATTTCTGACTTTTATGGTAGTGGTACAGTTTCAATGGTTCGTTCAAGTGAGGATACTCATACTATGGTGAATTAACAATATATGTTTTCCTGCTGATTCAATCTGTTTTTTGTTGATATCCTTGTGGTGTTTTTTCTGGTAGGGAGAGAAGGAGAAGAAAATTGTTGGGTACAAGTGAGAAGGCAAAATAGAGTCATGCAAGAGAGGAGAACAGGCTGCAATGGAAGGCGGCTTCAGATGTAGCGGTGCACACCTCTTACTTCATACTGAGGTTAGTGTAAGACTGCTAGCCTAAGATGCAATCGAACTAGATATATCGGGGCTAGCTCTAGACATGATAATTTAGATTGACTGATGCCGCACACGCCTCTTCTCATCCAATGGCTTGGACGTCGCATCTGCCGCCACCAACCATCGCTGATACTACGTGTTGAATGACGCCGACGTCGCGCCAACGACTGAGTCCACACGACGCCATATCCTAGATCATCTGAGCAGCAGCTCGCCGCTACCAGGATGCCTTAGGCTTTTGATTCTGGTAATGCAAATTCCCCTCACATCCTAGCTATCCTTGCTGGAGATTGTTAATTTAGTGGTGTCCGATCGAAACCGAAATTAGATTGATGTTGTTTCTGTAATTTTGATCATGTCAGCGTAAGATAGAGAGAGACCAGTCACAATAGATATATGAGTTACAGTAAATTAGATCATTTGCTGAACCGCAGGTTGCAAGTTTCTTTAATAGTGCTGCTTTTGTAAATAATCTATCAAGACTTGATGACAATATAATTATTTTTACTAGACTACTGAGCCATTTTTTAGCAGCCAGCAGTTACATGCCATGCTTTAGAAAAGTTGCAATCCTTAATGTCTCCATAGCATTCACTTGTCGTAATGGCTGCCTATAATAAAGTTGGCATCAGGCCCTATTGTTCAAAATCAATTTTGTGATTGATTTTTGGAGTTGCATCCATCAGCAAACATTAGGACTTTGTACCTTTTTCTTCTACTATTCTGTGGGTGAGAGTAGTTGCAGGTTCTTCATGGAATGGCAGGTGAGTGCACAGCTGCTAGTTACATACATCTCTTTGAGGTCATTGTCTGTAGTCTTACCTTGTTGAGATCATCGTTTACCAGTGGGTGATGATTGGCAGAATATTGTCTTACCTTATTTCATTAGCTGAATGTAATTATCAGGATTGTACTCTACATTCTAGCTGAATGCAATTAACATGAATTGATACAAGCCAGGTAAAAAAATGCAGAATACTGCTGATCTGCTTATCAGCATCTCCATCATCTGCATTGTCAGCTGGACAGGAACTCTTCTGTTGTGAATATGACAGCAATATTCTGCGGTCGTCTCTTTCGAGCGCACAGACGGGTATGCGGTGGATGCTGGGTTGCAGCTCAGGCCGATGGTGCGGCCATGGACACAACCTCCTCAACCTCGACAACCATTGCATCGGCAGGGGAGCAACTTATTCCTGAACCTTTGCTTCTACTCTTTTAATTCGAAGTTCTTAGTTTAGTTCCAGATTTCTATGCATACCACCTTGTTATGATTAATTAGGTTAGTTTAGTTCCAGATTTCTGAAATCTACTCTAGTTACTATTCAGGGTTGATTGCAAATTGAGTTAATTTGCTTGCTGTCATCTATCTCTTTAAATTGAGTTAATTTGCTTGCTGAAATTAGGTTGATGCCTTGTGTGCTGTTTTTATTGATATGTTTGATGTTCATCGATCGTCCAGATTTACTAGCACAGCAGATAGAATTTGGGACTGATGCCATTCAATAGATTTTCTAGACATTTTATTGTGTCTCATGCTGAAAAAGAAAATGCACAATGAGCTTGTTTGACTTTTTTGATGCTTAGAGTATACTTCATCAGGGGGCAGTGTTATTTCCTGTGATCTTTCATGTCATTTGCTAGTGTGATGCTTCAAGATGACAAATTAAAAAACCTAAACTATTGTAAATAAGCGTTCTACATCTTGAGCATTTAAATGTGAGCACTTAACCATTGTACAGCTTTTGCATATTTTGTTTTGTATTTCTTTTATAAATAATGATAGTCTACGCAAGATGTACACATGTTAATTTTTGTTAACTTGAATCTGTTATGCCCTTGATTTTTTTACTTAGCTTAACCCAGAACAACAACATCCTTGATATTTACTGATCCCCACCTCGCTCTTTGCACTCGCAGACTTCGAGGCATCTATCGTCCCAACTTTCAGAATGGAGAAACTAGTGAGTTTCATATATGATCTGAATGAAATGTTTAGGACTTGCGGCAGTGGACTTTGCTACTGCTGTGATCTATTTCCTGTTTTTGTCTACTAATCATCAGTTACTAGAATTACCTTCTGCCTGCTACAGCTTGTTTCTTGACGCCACTAGTTTATACTGAAATGTGGAGAATTTACACCTTGCAAGATCATTCGGTGGTGGTGACCAATATGATGGCGATTCGCTCCGGCCATTCCAGTTTTGGCGGTGGTGGTGCTGCTGCTCTTATGTTGGTAGACTCGTCTGATTCCCCTAGCCGCATCCATGGTGATGAAGCTCGGCCTAGGCTAGAACCCCCTCCGGTGAGCTCCTCACGTCCTCTTATACCCCTCCTACTTGCTTGTTGGTTCTATGCTCCGCCTTTGTGAGGTGTAATTGTTCAATTTTGTTCATAGTCGAGCATTGGATGATATTGTATTTCTCATGATGTACATGGTTCATGAACTATGCCAACCTGCAGCTTTGTTGTACTAGTGATAGTAGGATAATGCAAGTTTTGACAATCCATGCATATTTCCGCATCATAATAATCTTCTTCTTCTAACTTTCTTCTTTCCCATTTTACAGATTTTCTTAAGATCACGGAAGCTTGGGTTGATGGAGTGCTTGTATTTAGTTTTTGTTTTGACCTTGTGAAACTTGCTACCTGTGGATGAAACTGTGTAATATTGATGAAACTATGTATCTGTACGGATGAAACTTGCTACTATTGGTAACATGTGTTGGATATATATGTGTTCATGACTATTGGTAACATGTGTTGAATATGCTATATTGGTCATATAAATATATTTGTGTTTGATTTTCTATGAAAATGTATTTGTGTTTGATTTTCTATGAAAATGAACTCATATAAGAAAAAACAAAATTAAATGGAGCAATATAGTCACTTTGCCATCTGCTGGAAGATGGCAAAGAGCTTTGCCATCAGCTGGCAGATGGCAAAGAGGCCACGTGTCATCTACATGTAAAATTTGGGCTGGCCTATTTGGGCTCTTTGCCATCTGCGAGCAGATGGCAAAGCTCTTTGCCATCTGCTGGCAGACGGCAAAGCATGCAACCTTTGCCATCCTCTGGCAGACGGCAAAGAGCCTACAGCCTTTGCCATCTGCTAGTAGACGGCAAAGTATGCCATTAGCCTTCTAACGGGGCTAACCCCATTAAGAGGCTTTGCCATCTGCCAGCTGATGGCAAAGGCACAGGCTCTTTGCCATCAGCCAGCAGACGGCAAAGAAACCTTTACCGGCAGGGTTTTAGACAAACTGTTTGCCATCTGCTAGCAGATAGCAAAGCCTTTGCCATTCGCCGACCATGCCTTTGCCATCTGCCATGGCAGATGGCAAAGTGCCAGATTCCAGTAGTGTTAGAACAAAATATGACTCTATATGAATGCCTCCGGTGGTGTACCGGGATATGCAATGAGTCAAGAGTGACATGTATGAAAAATTATGAAGGTGGCCTTGCCACAAATACGATGTCAACTACATGATCATGCAAAGAGCAATATGACAATTATGATGCATGTCATATAAACGGAACGGTGGAAAGTTGCATGGCAATATATCTCGGAATGGCTATGGAAATTCCATAATAGGTAGGTATGGTGGCTTTTTTTTGAGGAAGGTATATGGTGGGTGTATGGTACCGGCGAAAGTTGCGCAGCACAAGAGAGGCTAGCAATGGTGGAAGGGTGAGAGTGCGTATAATCCATGGACTCAACATTAGTCATAAAGAACTCATATACTTATTGCAAAAATCTACAAGCCATTGAAAACAAAGTACTACAAACATGCTCCTAGGGGGATAGATTGGTAGGAAAAGACCATCGCTCGTCCCCGACCGCCACTCATAAGGAAGACAATCAATAATTGTGCTCCAACTTCATCACCAAGTGGTTCACCATACGTGCATGCTACAGGAATCACAAACTTCAACACAAGTATTCTTTAAATTCACAATTACCCAACTAGCATGACTTTAATATCACCACCTCTATATCTCAAAACAATTATCAAGTATCAAAAATTGATCATAGCATCCAATTCACTTTCTATGATAGTTTTTATTATACCCAACTTGGATGCCCATCATTCTTGGACCAATTTTATAACCGTAGCAAATACCATGCTGTTCTAAGAGACTCTCAAAATAATATAAGTGAAGCATGAGAGATCAACAATTTCTACAAAATCAAGCCACCGCCGTGCTCTAAAAAGATATAAGTGAATCACTAGAGCAAAACTATCTAGCTCAAAAGATATAAGTGAAGGACATAGCATATTCTAATAAATTCGAATCAAGTGGGCTTCTCCAAAAAGGTGTGTACAGCAAGGATGATTGGGGTAATCTAAAAATCAAATACTAATATCATACAAGACGCTCCAAGCAAAACACATATCATGTGGCAAATAAAAATATAGCTCCAAGTAAAGTTACCGATAGACGAAGACAAAAGAGGGGATGCCTTCCGGGGCATCCCCAAGCTTAGGTTTTGGTTATCCTTGAATATCTTGGGGTGCCATGGGCATCCCGAAGCTTAGGCTCTTGCCGCTCCTTATTCCATAATCCATCAAATCTTTACCCAAAACTTGAAAACTTCACAACACAAAACTCAACAGGAAATCTCATAAGCTCCTTTAGTGTAAGAAATAAAAAGCACCACATAAGGTACTGTAATGAACTCATTCTTTATTTATATTTGTGTTAAAGCTACTATATTCCAACTTCTCTATGGTTCATACCCTACATACTAGCCAAAGATGCATCAAAATAAGCAAACAACACACGGAAAAGAGAATCTATCAAAAACATAACAGTCTGTAGCAATCTGTAACTCTCGAACTCTTCTGGAACTCTAAAAATCCTACCCAAATAGGAAGTCCTGGGAAATTTGTCTATTGATCTACAACAAAAAGAATCAACATAGAAGCACGTTTCTGTGAATTAATAAAATTATTTTTGTGCGCGCAAAGTTTCTGTTTTTCAGCAGAATAAAATTAACTATCACCATAGGTTATCCTATAGGTTCTACTTGGCACAACACTAATTAAAACCTGAAAACACATCTAAACAGAAGGTAGATGAAAGGTTTATTACTAAACATAAGCAAAAACAAAAAACTAAAATAAAATTGGGTTGCCTCCCAACTAGCGCTAATGTTTAACGCCCCAAGCTTGGCATAAAAGCGAGGATAGATCCAAGTAGTGCCATCTTTGGCACTCATTTCATAAGTAGCTCGCATGATAGATTCATAAGGTAATTTGACATTAATTCTTGTAAAGTTCTCCATGCCTTGCCTTAATGGAAATTGGAATCTAATATTCCCTTCCTTCATATCAATAATCACACCAATCATTCTAAGGAAAGGTCTACCAAGAATAATATGACATGAAAGATTGCAATCTATATCAGGAAGGATAAAATCTATGGGCACATAATTCCTATTTGCCAAAATAAGAACATCATTGATCCTTCCAATAGGCTTTTTTTAATGGTGGAATCCGCAAGGTGCAAATTTCAAGAGCAATCATCAAGATCATGGAAACCTAGAATATCACATAAAGTTTTCAGAATCGTGGAAACACTAGCACCCAAATCACATAAAGCATAACACTCATGATCTTTAATTTTAATCTTTGTAGTAGGTCCCCACTCATCATAAAGTTTTCTAGGTATAGAAACTTCCAAGTTAAGTTCTTCATCATAAGATTGCATCAAGGCATCATCAGTATGCTTGGTAAAGGCTTTATTTTGACTATAAGCATGAGGAGAATTCAACACGGATTGCAACAAGGAAATACAATCTACTAAAGAACAATTATCATAATTAAATTCCTTGAAATCCAAGATAGTGGGTTCAATGCTATTTAAAGTCTTGACCTCTCCAATCCCACTTTTACGAAATTTAGCATCAAGATCTAAAAACTCCGAATCATTGGGACACATTATAACTAAAGTTGACTCATCTCTAGTCCCATCATTATTAAGATTCATAATGCAAAACAAAGATTTAATAGGGGACACATCAATAACTTTTAGATCTTCGTCATTATTTTCATGGAAACTAGAAGAACATGCTTTTACAAAGCAATCTTTGTTAGTACGCAATCTAGCGGTTCTTCCCTTGCACTCATCAATGAAAATTCTCATAGATTTGGGAGACTCATTGATATCATATGCTTAGGAGGAGTAGATCCAAGTTTCAATGAATCAACATCAAGCGAAAGTCTATCAACATTCCTAGCCAAATCATAAACTATAAGCAATTTTTCTTCAAGCAAGGCATCTTATTAAAATTACCATAAGAATTATTGTAGGAATTTCCATAATTATTAGAGGAATTACTAGGGAACGGTCTAGGATTAAAGTTTCCTCTATAAGCATTGTTACCAAAAAATTCCTACCAATAATCAAAGTAGACAAAGGCATATCATTGGGATCAATAGGAGCACTCTTAGTAGCAAACAATTTCATAAGTTCATCCATCTTTCCACTCAAAATATTAATTTCTTCTATAGCATGCACTTTCTTACTAGTAGATCTTTCGGTGTGCCATTAAGAATAATTAGCCATAATATTATCGAGGAGTTTGGTAGCTTCTCCTAAGTTGATACGAAGCAAGCAAGCTGGAGCACCTTTCACGCTAGCTTCCCATCTCTCTAAGTACACTTCCGGTGCACTTCTCACTGCTCAACCACTTTATCTTTAACCAAATCGCCTTCTAAAACTTCCACGGGAAAGACAGTAGAGTATGCATTGGTTTAAGAGAGGAGCTCAGGTCCATCTTGTTCTCACAATACATCTTATTTAGCAGGACCTCTGGGCTCTTTAGAGAAAGGCGAAGTGTCAGGCCATGTAAGGCCAATAGTTGAGGTACCTGGATCCAGAAGAAACTCCAAACATGTAAGAATCTACCTTGAAGCAAGGTTTCTACTGCTTAATGCGTTCCACCCTATTGATGACGCCCCTCCTTTTAAGGAGGCTTCAGAGCACCCAGTCACAGCTCATTAGCGTCAGCGTCAGCGCCATCTCCCGATGGATATTTTTTGCGCATCTCCAATAGCGCCTTGGACCTATTTTCTTCTTCGTCTATTGAGGAAGAAGAAGAGGTGGAGTAGCAGGTTCCATAAACTTGCCAACCGCGGCCGAATCTAAAAGATTTCTAGAAGCAAAATTCAATACGGCATAAATTTTTTGTATGATCGTACATAAATTTAAACCATGCGTAGGGCAATTGCGAATCATCAAATTAATTCTTTCCCAAGATTGGGTAACATGCTCATGATCAAGTTGTTTAAAATTCATAATATCGTTCCTAAGAGAGATGATCTTAGCGGGAGGAAAATACTTAGAGATAAAAGCATCTTTGCACTCGTTCCAAGAATCAATACTATTTTTAGGCAAAGACGAAAACCAAACTTTAGCACGATCTATAAGTGAAAACGGAAATAACTTCAATTTAAGAATATCATTATCCGTATCTTTCTTCTTTTGCATCTCACACAAATCAACAAAGTTGTTTCCGTGGGTAGCGGCATCTTCACTAGGAAGGTCGGAGAATTGATCTTTCATAACAATATTCAGCAAAGTAAAATTGATTTCACAAGAATCAACATCATTAATAGGAGCAATCGGAGTACTAAGGAAATCATTATTATTGGTATTGGAAAAGTTACACAATTTGGTATTATTTTGCGCCATCGCGGCAAGCAATCCAACACACAAGCAAACACAAAGGAAAGCAAAAGAGAGAGGAGATTGGTAAAGAGAGGGCGAATAAAACGGCAAGGGTGAAGTGGGGAGAGGAAAACAAGAGGCAAATGGCAAATAATGTAATGCGAGGGAGATGAGTTTGTGATGGATACTTGGTATGTCTTGACTTGAGCGAAGACCTCCCCGGCAACGGCGCCAGAAATCATTCTTGCTACGTCTTGAGCTTGCGTTGGTTTTCCTTGAATAGGAAAGGGTGATGCAGCAATAGTAGCGTAAGTGATTCCCTCAGTTTTTGAGAAAACAAGGAATCAATCCAGTAGGAGGCTCCTCAAAAGTCCCACACACCTACACAAACAAGCAAGAACTCGCAACCAACGCAATAAAAGGGTTGTCAATCCCTCCACGGCCACTTGCGAAAGTGAGATCTGATAGAGATAATATGATAATATAAATATTTTTTGGTATTTTTATAATATAGATTGAAAAAGTGAAGATGCAAATAAAAGTAGATTGAAAGCTTATATGATAAAAGATAGGCCCTGGGGGCCATAGGTTTCACTAGTGGCTTCTCTCAAGATAGCATAAGTATTATGGTTGGTGAACAAATTACTGTCGAGCAATTGATAGAAAAGCGAATAATTATGAGATTATCTAGACATGATCATGTATATAGGCATCACGTCCGTGACAAGTAGACCGACTCCTGCCTGCATCTACTACTATTACTCGACACATCGACCACTATCCAGCATGCATCTAGAGTATTAAGATCATAAAGAACAGAGTAACGCGTTAAGAAAGATGACATGATGTCGAGGGATAAACTCATGCAATATGATATAAACCCCATCTTTTTATCCTCGATGGCAACAATATAATACGTGCCTTGCTGCCCCTGCTGTCACTGAGAAAGGACACCGCAAGATTGAACCCAAAGCTAAGCACTTCACCCATTGCAAGAAAGATAAATCTAGTAGGACAAACCAAACTGATAATTCGAAGAGACTTGCAAAGAAAACTTAAACACACATATAAGAATTCAGAGGAGATTCAAATATTTCTCATAGATAAACTTGATCATAAACCAACAAGTCATCGGATCTCGACAAACACACCGCAAAAAGAGTTACATCGAATAGATCTCCAAGAAGATCAAGCCGAACTTTGTATTGAGATTCAAAGAGAGAAAAGAAGACATATAGCTAATAACTATGGACCCGAAGGTTTGTGGTAAACTACTCACAACTCATCGGAAGGGCCTTGGAGATGACGTAGAGGCCCTCCATGGTCGATTCCACCTCCGGCGTAGCGCCGGAGAAGGCTCCAAGATGGGATCCCGCGGATACAGAAGGTTACGGCAGTGGAAATAATTTTTCTTGGTGCTCCTTGATGGTTTCAGGGTACGTGGGTATATATAGGAGGAAGAAGTAGGTCGGTGGATGCTCAAGGGGCCCATGAGGGTGGGGGGCGCGCCCACTTGTAGGGGGCGCGCTGGGCACCCTAGTGGCCGCCTCCTCTATTGCTTGACGTCCACTCTAAGTCCCCTGGATCACGTTTGTTCCAAAAAGATCGCTCCCGAAGGTTTCATTCCGTTTGGACTCCATTTGATATTCCTTTTCTTCGAAACACTTAAATAGGCAAAAAACAACAATTCGGGCTAGGCCTCTGGTTAGTAGGTTAGTCCCAAAAATGATATAAAAGTGTAAAGTAAAGCCCATAAACATCCAAAACGGGTAATATAATAGCATGGAACAATCAAAAATTATAGATACGTTGGAGACGTATCAGTGACTAACACATGGCATCCACCATAACGGAACGCGTTAAGCTATCGGGTCCGGTTTTGGATCCGATAACCCGTTGACAACCCCGACCAATGGGGATTTTCCACGTGTAAAATCATCATTGGCTAGAGTAAACACGTGTCGTCTCACTGTTGGGACAGATGTCATCCACTCATTGGACCAAAGGCGCCTATGATACGTCGACACGTGGCACAGCTCAACAGAGGCCCATTCCTTTGAAAAGGTCGGCCCGTTTGACTTGGTCAAAAGGTGGCCGGCCGACCCATGGAAAGCCTGTTAACGGCCTGCTTGCATATAGCCCATTTACAGCCCGCTAACACAGGGCCCATTATGGCCTATCTGAATTGAGCCTAGTAGCTTCATCTGGGCCGTCCAATATGATTCTAGCCCATTTTAACTTCCGGCCCATGTATGGCTCATGACGCCTTTCGGCCCATATGAGGCCCTTTGTAACTCTTGGCCCATTAATGGCCCGTGGTGTAACTGGCCCGTAATGAACAGTGTATCACTTTATACCCATTAACGGCACATTATTCCATTGGGCCGTTTCCAGCCCATGTTTTCTTTCGGCCTTCTCAGGGCCCATTTATTCCTGGGTTCATTGAGGGAGTCCGAGATTAGGGGGTCCTCGGACAGCCGGACTATATACTTTGGCCGGACTGTTAGACTATGAAGTTACAAGATTGAAGACTTCGTCCCGTGTCCGGGTGGGACTCTCCTTTGCGTGGAAGGCAAGCTTGGCGATTTAGATATGTAGAACTCCTTCTCTGTAATTGACTCTGTGTAACCCTAGACCCCTCCGGTGTCTATATAGGCCGGAGGGTTTAGTCCGTAGGACAACAACAATCATAATCATAGGCTAGCTTCTAGGGTTTAGCCTCTATGATCTCGTGGTAGATCAACTCTTGTAATACTCATATCATCAAGATCAATCAAGCAGGAAGTAGGGTATTACATCCATCGAGAGGGCCCGAACCTAGGTAAACATCATGGCCCCCACCTCCTATTACCATTAGCCTTAGACGCATAGTTCGGGACCCCCTACCCGAGATCCGCCTGTTTTGACACCGACATTGGTGCTTTCATTGATAGTTCCGCTATGTCGTCACGACAAGGCTTGGTGGCCCCTTCAATTATCTTCAATGATGCGGTCTAGGGTGAGGTGTTCCTGCCTGGACAGATCTTCGTATTCGACGGATTCGTACTGCGGGCCAACTCGCTTGGCCATCTGGAGCAGATCGATAGTTACGCCCCTGGCCATCAGTTCAGGTTTGGAAGTTTGAACTACACTGCCGACATCCGTGGAGACTTGATCTTCGACGGATTCGAGCCCGTGTCAGGAGCGCCAAATAGTGACGACAAGCATGACATAGATCTGCCATCAGACAGTGTTCGGGAGATCACACCTGCGGTTGCCCCAGCCCTCGATCCGGAGCAAATCGTGCCATCCGAGGGCGGGCGGATGGACCCCGCCACAGAGGCAGCACACTTAGCGGCGATAGAGCCGAACACTGGCTTCACCTCCTATGAGGCCGGTGTCATTGGACCCTCGGACTCATCTCTGGCAACAAGCTCCGAACCGCGTGCGTCCGTGCCTATCGAATCTGATTGGGCACCGATCATGTAGTTTACCTCCGTGGATATCTTTCAGCACTCGCCCTTGGTTGACATGCTAAATTCATTGAGGTCTCTCTCCTTGTCAGGAGATTCTTGGCTGAACTATGTCTGGCTGGAGTGGGAAGCGGACGACGAAGAAATTCGTTCCCCACCCACCACCCACTTAATAGCCACTATCGATGACTTAACTAACGTGCTTGACTTCAACTCCGAAGACATTTACGGTATGGACGACGATGCCGGAGAAGAACAGGAACAACCGCCCTCAGGGTGTTGGTCTGCCACCTCATCATATGATATATACATGATGGATACCCCCAAAGAAAGCAATGGCGATGAGTCAATGGAGGATAATCCCCTTGAGAAGCAATCTAAGCACCGGCGTCATAGGCGCCGCTCTAAGCCCCGCCATAGCAAAAATAGCGATACTGGCACAAGAGATGATAACAACCCAGATGGTGCCGAAGACGAAAACAATCCCGCCCAGCCAGGCTTCGAGCAGGCCAAGTGGGAGGATGGACATGCTAGCCCCAAGGAATAGGCAACAAATGGAGAATCAGAGGATGGCAATTACATGCTCCTCTCCAAAGACGAAGTAAGCTTTGGTGACGAAGAATTCATCGTGCCTGAGGATCCCGTCGAGCAGGAGCGCTTCAAGTGCCGGCTTATAGCCACTTCAAAAAGCCTGAAGAAGAAGTAGCAGCTGCTTCAAGCTGATCAAGATCTGCTAACTAATAGATGGACCGAGGTCCTGGCAGCCGAGGAATACGGACTCGAGCACCCAACCAAAAGTTACCCAAAGCGCAGTTTGCTACCTCAACTCGAGGAGGAGGCATTAAAGCCAACACTACCAGCACACGATTCGGCTGACCCGCCACCTCGTGGCCAGGACAAAGCGACGTATCAGCCCGAACTCCAGCCCGCACCCTGTTGCCAATAAAACAATAAGGCCCGGGGCTACACGAAGGACCAGTGAGACGCATTGGAAAACAAAGCAGGACAGTAAAGATCAATCTATGGATCACGGTGGCGCGCCACAATGCGTGATGATGACCGTCATGCCGAATATACTAAAAGCAAATCTGGCCAGGCTGAATACAACAGACCAGACTCATTTGAACTGCGTCACGATGTAGCCGGCATAGAGGCGCCGCACACCCCCTATGCTTCACCGATGAAGTAATGGATCATGAATTCCCAGAAGGGTTTAAACCCGTGAACATCGAATCATATGATGGTACAACTGACCCCGCGGTATGGATTGAAGATTTCCTTATCCACATTCATATGGCCCGCGGTGATGATCTACCTGCCATCTAGCACCTCCCACTAAAGCTCAAAGGATCGGCTTGACATTGGCTGAATAGCTTGCTGGCAAACTCCATAGGCAGTCGGGAGAACCTGGAAGACACATTCGTGACAACTTTCAGGGCACTTCTGTGCAACCACCGGACGCTAATGACTTAAGTCACATAACCCAATAGCCCGGAGAGTCAGCCAGGAAATTCTAGACTTGGTTCCTAAGTAAAAAGAACCAAATCGTCGACTGTCCAGATGCCGAAGCCCTAGCGGACTTTAAGCATAAGATCCGCGATGAGTGGCTCGCCCGACACCTAGCCAAGAAAATCCGAAGTCCATGGCAGCCCTCACGACACTCATGACCTGCTTTTATGCGGGCGAGGACAGCTGGCTGGCTCGTAGCAACAACACATCAAGAAACTCTAGCAATTCGGATGCCAGAGATAGCAACGGCAAGCCACGATGCAATAGACACAAGCATCGCAACAATGGCGACAACACTGAAGATACAACAGTCAATGCCGAATTCAGCGGCTCCAAGTCTGGTCAGTGGAAAAAAGCCATTCAAAAGAAACAATCCGGGCCCATCCAGTTTGGACCGCATACTCGATCGCTCGTGTCAAATTCACGGCACCCCCGATAAACCAGCCAACCACACCAACAGAGAATGCTGGGTGTTCAAACAGGCCGACAAGTTGAATGCCGAAAACAAAGAAAGGGGTTGCATAGCGATGACGACGAGGAGCCCCGGCTGCCAAACATAGGAGGACAAAAGAAATTTCTTCCTAGGTGAAAACGATGAATATGATATACGAAACCCATATTCCCAAGCGGGAACGGAAGCGTGCACTAAATGACATCTATGCGATGGATCCAGTCGCCCCAAATTTCAACCCATGGTCCTATTGTCCGGTCACTTTCGATCGCAGGGACCATCCTACCAGTATCCTTCATGGCGGTTCGGCCGCATTGGTCCTCGACCCCATCATTGATGGATTCCACCTCACACGAGTCCTTATGGATGGCGGCAGCAGCCTGAACAAGCTCTATCAGGATACAGTGCGCAAAATGGGCATCACCACTCAAGGATCAAACCCACAAAACCACCTTTAAAGGCGTCATACCAGCTGTAGAGGCCTATTGCACGGGCTCAATCACACTGGAAGTGGTCTTCGGATCTCCGGACAAATTCCGAAGCAAGGAGTTAATCTTTGATATCGTCCCCTTCCGCAGTGGCTATCGCGCACTACTCGGACGAACCGCATTTGCCAGATTCAATGTGGTACCGCATTATGCATACCTCAAGCTCAAAATGCCAAACACAGAGCGCTCGCTCCGTACGGAGGAGCCTGCTGCGGCCCTCGCAGGAGAGGTATAAAGCAGCCTTCTCAGGCAGACCGCCAATTTGGCGATAAAGCCCCCGGACACCGTCAAGAGAATCCGGAGTACCCTACAATAGGATTGTCCGGCACGTCCAGAGCTTGCCTAGCAATTCGGCCTCCGCCCTTGTCCCAGTCAAGTGGAGAAATTCGTGCCGCGCGTACATAATTACTCACTCAAAATACCATGGGCATTGGCGGAGGCACAGCTATGACACGGTACGCAATGCGGCTTAACCGCCCCAGGATTCGTGTATCTTTACACGCTTTTCTTTTCAGGTCCCTATCTTTGGGAGGCTCTTATGATAGCTCGACTATTGGACCCATGGCGGGACAAACACACCAATGAGATAAGAAGCTTTGTTGTACGAGGGAATCCCCAGGTGGTCTCTGATAACGATCGCTATACCTGTTTTACATACCCGCACGCAGCTCGCTCTTCGTCAGGACGTGTCAAATAGTCTTGTTCCGCTTATCGCACTACTTGTACACATACGCCTTGACGTATTATTCAAATGACAATGGAAATAATGTACAGTGTCAGCTTACTATTACATTTCTTTACCCTTTTCCTTTACTGTTTATTTATTCCAAATTGCACCCGTACATTTTGGTACATCCGGCTCGCTAGGGGCTTCAGTGTACCCTATAACACGACAAGAAAAGTCCAAACACTTTCGACAGTGCGGCACCCCGAACTTATAGCATTATATGGATCAGCTCCGAATCATGTCTTGGGTCAATAGTTGGGTTTTCCCGGCTCCCATGCTTTGGTACCTTACGTTCCGCTATATCGGCTAAGGTAGCACAAGGAGAACTACTGCGATTGTGTCCTGGTTCTTTCAGACGAGCAGCTCAGTAGAGAAAGCCGAGAATTGACTGTCATGATGAGGCGAGAGTTGGTCGCTGTTCGAGAGGTCTCAAATCCTTAAAGATTTTTTCCGCTTTGGGCGAGGAATCGGCCTTGTCCGATTTAGGCGTATATAGCACCCCAAGTTCGGCCTTCCGAATACTAGGGGCTTCGCCAAAATTTAAAATTGTAGACTTCTATGGCCAAGTGAGAGTGATAAAGCTGTATAGTCCGATTGCCTTGTTTGTTGCACTAAACACCTCCTTAAAAGGGCCAAAAATTTCGATAAAGAGTGTTTATATTTATCTCAAACACCCAAGTACTAGTTACATGGGGGCAGAAGTCGATGACTGGCCAACTCTCAGATTTTATAAATGGCCGCACAGAAGGTAAATTTTAAATCAGCAAGTGTTATATAGCGCACATCAACTCGTTTTCATATTACAGGATGACATGAGTATATTCATTCAAACATTACATCCTTAGCACATTCATCCGCCACAAGACGGGCACCCTTCAGTACAACATCATAATACTTTTTGGGGTGGCGATGCTCCTTGCCCTCCGGCCGCCCCTTCATTACCAGCTTCTCGGCATCCATATTCGCCCAGTGCACTTTCGCGCGAGCGAAGGCCCTGCGCGCACCTTCAATAAAGACGGACCGCTTAAATGACTTCAAGCCACGGACATGCATTTACCGTCTGCTTTACAAGGCCGAAGTAGCTGCTGGGCAGGGGCTCACCAGGCCACAGCCGGACTATGAGGTCCTTCATGCCTGTTCGGCCGCCTTGTGCAGTTCGACCAGTTGCTTCAGCTGGTGGCTCAAGGGCATCGGATGTTCGGTCCCAGTATATTGAGACCAGAACAACTTCTCTGTCGAGCTCCCTTCTTCGGCACGGTAGAACTCTGCGGCATGTGATATGCTGTGCGGCAGATCTTCGAACGCTCCTGGAGAGCTCCGAATTAGGGTAAGTAAAAGGAAAGTCTCCTTCACATGCTTGCTTTTCATAATGAATGCCTTACCCGCCACTATCTTCTTGGCCGCCTGAATCTCCTAGAGGGCCTTTTGGGCTGCGGACTTAGCGTCTTGTGCGCTCTAGAGGGCCTTCGCAAGCTCGGACTCTTGCGTCTTGGAGTCACGCTCCAAGGACTCGAATTTTTTGATGAAGTCTTGGAGCTCTTGCTGGACCTCATCAACCCGAGCCCCCTGTTTCTCGCGCTCGGCGTGCTCCTTGGCCGCTTTGTCTTCGGCCTCGGACAGCGCCTTCTTAAGGGCCGCCACTTCGGTCGTGGCCCCTATTAAAATTCATGATGCTTCTGCTAGAATCAATGATTTTTCCTTTATATGACACACGGACGGGGTATCGCTTACCTTTGCTCTCCTCGAGCTGCCTCTTCACGAGGCCGAGCTCTTCCTCGGCCCGCCCCAGGTCCCGCTTCGGTCCGGAGACCTCCGCAGTGCGTGCGGCAGCGGCCAGCAGCGACGACTGCTTATTCACATAGACATAATATGATTAGACTCATGTGGATGTTATTTGATCCTTTGTTTGGCCTTTCTTTCCGAACGCCAAACAGATTATCATGGGCTACTGTCTATACTATGATATTTTCTCATAATTTAATTACTTACCTCAAATCCTGTTATGAGGCTGGTGTAGGCTTCGGTCAATCTGCTTTTGGCGGACCGAACCTTCTCAATCACCATACTCATAAGAGTACGGTGTTCTTTATCAATGGAAGCAGCCTGAAGCGCTTCCAGCAAGTTGTCCGATGCCTCTGGATGGGCAGAGGTCATCGGCACAAGCGGCTCGCCCCCCTTAGCGAGGGACTGCCTACCTGAATCCGGAACCACTGGAGGTTCCGATGCAGTATCCGGCTGGGGGGCAAACTTGCTGCGTCCCCCCTCATCAGAATCCATGGGGGTCTTCCCCCCCTTGTGCCTGGCGTCGGGGATTTTGCCTTGGGGCGCCTCCAGAACTATCTCCCGCTGGCCTGGTATCCTTTGAGATAACACCTTGGTGTCGTCCGCGGGCCGGGGGGTGGTGGCCGTCGGGAGTAAATCGCTGTTCATCGCCGACGCGCTCAAAGACCCATTCAAGCAGGATAAGTCGATGCGGGCTTTGGACGAACTGCACGATCATATTTAAACATGATAAGAAGCAATAAAGCAAAACGTGCCGGAATTGTTATAGTATCTGGACACTTATGGCTTCCCCAGGGGCTTGTCCCTGGGCAACCACTCCTCGTCGTTGTAGGCGGCTGTTGTGGAGTGGTCCATAGGACGGGTCCTTCCTTTCTTGGACCCTTCGGCCTCCCCAGACGGGGCGGCCTTCCTTTTCTTCTCCCCCCCCCCCCCGGTTGGGGGGGGAGCTTTCTTCTTCTTCCTCCTCCTTGTTTTTGTTTGAGGAGCGCGCCTCGGTGTCTTCGGACGATGAGTCCGATAAAACCTTGCGCCGAAGACCTTTCCTGGTCCCCATGTCCTTCTTCTTGGCCTTCTTATCCGGCACCTCATAGGGCGCCGGAAACAACATCTCCATCAGGCGAGCCGTCGCTCGATCTTCAGGTAGTGGACCTGGGTAGTCGATCCGCTTCGCCGTCGCCACCCAGTCCTATTAAATTGGTGTGGAGACTTAGATTCCTCTCACGAATATATTGGGGAAAGGAGCATCCTGTAAAACATAGAGAACTTACCAGATTGGCGTGGCGCTTTGCGCTGAGTCCGCAATCTTCGGTAACGGGAGGAGGTACCTCGGCTGCCTTGAACAACACCTTCCAGACATCTTTGTGCATCGTGTCGAAGAGCTCTCGCAGCGTCTGGTGTACGGCCAGGTCGAACTCCCACATATTGAAAGCCCTTCTTTGACACGGAAGGATCCGACGGAAGAGCATGACCTGGACCATGTTGACAAGCTTGATTTTCTTGCTAATCATATTTTTGACGCAGTTCTGGAGTCTGGTCAGCTCCGCTGGCGCACCCCAAGCTATTCCCTTCTTTTTCCAGGAGATGAGCCGCATGGGGATGCCAGATCAAAATTCGGGGGCCGCCGCCCAATTGGTGTTGCGCGGCTCGGTGATGTAGAACCACCCCGATTGCCATCCCTTCACGGTCTCCACATAGGATCCTTCGAGCTAGGTGACGTTGGGCATCTTACCCACCATGGCACCGCCGCACTCTGCTTGCTGGCCGACCACTATCTTCGGCTTCACGTTAAAGGTCTTCAGCCACTTGCCGAAGTGGGGATTGATGCGGAGGAATGCCTCGCACACGACGATAAACGCCGAGATGTTGAGGATGAAATTGGGGGCCGGATCATGAAAATCCAGCCCGTAGTAGAACATGAGCCCGCGGACAAATGGGTGGAGGGGAAATCCCAATCCACGGACGAAGTGGGCGAGGAATACAACCCTCTCGTGGGGTTCCAGAGTAGGGATGTTCTACCCTACATCCGGGAGTTGGTGCGCGATGTCTGCGGCCAGGTATCTGGCCTCCGAGAGCTTCGTGATGTCCTCCTCCGTAACGGAGCAGACCATCCACTTGCCTCCCGCTCCGGACATGTTTGGAATGGCTTTATGGAGAAGGTGAGAACTTGGGCACTAGAGCTAGAGCGTGCAAGAATGGAGGAGCGAGGGAGGAAGAAGGCGTGGGTGAAAAAGGGGAATCCCTAACTGTGCGCCTCCCCACTTGCCCGTTAAAACCGCTTATTCCCCAAGCGCCACGATTGATGATGTGGTTGTGTTACCCATACCCGTATTAATGAGAATCCTGTGATAAGGGGACACGATCTGTGCTTCGACAAGATGTGCCAAGGAAACCGCCTCGCAATATGTGCAGTAGCTGGTTGAGAAAAAAGGTTCGAATAATGACCGGGCCGTGGCGTGCTGTCATGCTATGAAAAGTTGTCAGCAGATTAGATTTGTCGAATATTGTGCTCTCTACGGTGGAATGTGGAATTTGTTTTGCAGAGCCAGACATGATCTTTGTGTTCAAAATCTTCTATGGAGTATTCAGATAAGGAACCCACCTTGCAAGGTCGAAGACAATCTGTGCGCCGGACTCATCGTCATTGAAGCCTGGTTCAGGGGCTACTGAGGGAGTCCGGGATTACGGGGTCCTCGGACAGCCGGACTATATACTTTGGCCGGACTGTTGGACTATGAAGATACAAGATTGAATACTTCGTCCCGTGTCCGGGGACTGTCCTTTGTGTGGAAGGCAAGCTTGGCAATTCGAATATGTAGATCTCCTTCTCTGTAACCGACTCTGTGTAACCCTAGCCCCCTCCGGTGTCTATATAAACTGGAGGGTTTAGTCCGTAGGACAAAGACAATCATAATCATAGGCTAGCTTCTAGGGTTTAGCCTCTATGATCTCATGGTAGATCAACTCTTGTAATACTCATATCATCAAGATCAATCAAGTAGGAACTAGGGTATTACCTCCATCGAGAGGGCCCGAACCTGGGTAAACATCATGGCCCCCGCCTCCTATTACCATTAGCCTTAGACGCACAGTTCGGGACCCCCTACCCGAGATCCGCCGGTTTCAGACAGACACTCATTTCAAGCATTCGGTTACTTACGACCCGTGACTGTCATTTTCTGCTTGTGGGCCAAATTCAGCCCGTTGTTACAGTCGGCCCGTCTATGGTCCGTTAATACATTGGTCCGTTTTCATACCATTATCAAATACGGCCTATTAATGACGGCCCGTTATGGTCGTCCCATGAACGAACGATTCCAACTCTAGCCTGTTTACGGCTATAATGCGGTCTGTTATTGGCCCATGTTTGGCCGATCGATCATACGGCCCATATAAGGTCCACTGATGATACGACCCGTAGAAAGCCCACTGTGTCTACGACCCGTAGAAGGCCCAGTGTTTCTACGGCCGGTAGGAGGCCCAGTGTCACTACAATAAATATGTAGTCCATGGTTATTGTGACCTAGTTTTAAAAAATAGGTTATCGCGGCCTCTAGCAGACCGCGGAAAAAGAACTCCACTGACTACAACCAAACAAATAAACAAGACAACAAGGAAATAAATAAGCAATCAACTTACGCTAGGCTATCACGGCTATTACACATATTACATCCACTGGGCATCAAATTTCGCCACCAGTGCAAATATAGGGAAGAAAGCAGCATATAAACGCCGCAGCAAAACAAGTCCAGAACTGAAACCACTTCAGAAGAGTTCAAGAAACAATATCCTGGGTACCCATAATGCTAGCAAGATGCTTAGGAAGCTTATTAACTTTCTCTTGTTTGGCGCTTAAATCCTCCAGCGCTTGTTGTTGCACAAGAAAGTACACATCTGATTTCTGCAGGGACTTCCCCAGTCCTTTGGCTTCTTGCCGCAGAATAGCTGACTGATGCCTTTCATCTTGTAGCTAAGACTGAAGAAGCTGACACTACTAGGGAAAACCTTATACACAGAATCTTAGCAGCAGCACAGTACAAAAAGAAGCGCTACTGCTAATTAGCAGTAGCGCGGGTTTTTAACCCTCGCTACTACTAAGCGGTCTCTACCATGCCCATTGACACATGCCATAGTAGTAGCGAGGGGTATAAACCCGCGCTACTACTAAGTTGATAGTAGTAGCGTGGTTTTATACCCCTTGCTACTACTAAGTACAAGGTAGGTGAAGTCGCCATATCCTCAGTCGAATCCCCATCTCCTCCCCCAAATCCCTCCTCTCTTCCACCACTCTCTCCTCTCACTTTCCATACGCTCTCACATGGACCTCTTGTCGATGCACCCATCCTCCTTCATGGCGCCGAAAGAGGCCGCCGCCTCGCGCCACCGGTGTCTAGGAGCTCGACGGCCTTCCACCGACGTCTAGGAGGCCGCCGCCCCGCGCCACCACACTGGAGCACCTCGCCACCGGTGACTAGCTCCGCTGCTCCCTACATCACCTTCCTGTCTCCCTCGGTTTTCCTTTTCTCTCTCTCCCTCTGGTTTGACTCACCCTCCCATGTCCATGCCCGTTCAGGTCATCGCCATGGATGACCCGGAGTTATCTGGCATGGTCGGGAAGAGGAGCCCCGTGCCGCGGCCTGGCTCTGCCATAGAAACGGGACCTCTCCAACAGCCACTGCTGGATCTGGTCTTCCGCTGTCCGTTCATGCCTTCAGCGACGCCAATCTTCGCTAGATCTTACCATTGCTGCCATTGACAACACGCACGGGATCGAGATTTTTTTTGTTTTTGAAAGTAATAGTAGTAGCACGGGGTATAAGACCCGCTACAGCTAATTCGCAGTAGCGCTGTTTGCAACGCACGCTACAGCTAACCATGTATAGCAGTAACGTGTGTCAACACGCACTACTGCTACAAGTTAGATGTGGCGCCGTGTCAGTAGCGCGGGCACCCGCGCTACTGATACACCCAAAACCCGCGCTGCTGCTAGGCTTTTCCCTAGTCGTGCGAAGTGATCCATGCAGCATGTTCGAAGAGCTTGTGCCAGTGCTACTGGCTAGTAACTCGAACACTACATCAACGCAGGACTGTGGGATTTTCTCACTGTCTACAAGATCGTTTTTATCACCTTTCATGGAGACCAACAGGGTTGTCTCAATATCTTGAACCTTATCTGCATTACTTTCTCTACCATTCATAGTGGGGTGCTCTTCTCCAATATTCTGTTTGCATACTACAAGAGAAACAAGCAGACACATCACAAGTTTACCTTGTAGTATACGAAACTCATTTTGGTAAACCAGTTCAGTAGTAAGATGGACAGGACAACAATATGAAACAAACATATATCTATGTACTATGGTCACTGTATTGTCCATATCATTCTAGTTTATGTCGCCTAATCAAGATAGAGACACAGTTCAACTCATATATTTTTATGACACAACAGCATAGATATAATATAAGTGTGAGAAACTACATAGCATTGGCCACACTTGTAATGTGCATCACATGAGAACATAAATGTTTATACAACTTACACTGAAATCAACATAGAGCAAAAAGTTAGAACAACAATCCAGTTAAACAAATAGGTTTAAAACCTACCTGATGCGCCATTGGAGTTTCAATTGGATCCTTCAAATTCGGAAGTAGTTGGTATGAGTAAATACAGTGATGCAACAGCAAAGGAGTATGGACCATAGCTACGGAATATGACCTGAGAACAGTTGCTCTTTTGCTTTAAACATGGAGTTTGGGTTAGCTGTGGTGGTCTTCGTGCTTTGGGCACTTCAGTAGCTTTATAAACTGCTCGTGTGGGGGTACTCTATGGTGGACATGGTGCTTTGTCAACTAGAAGTGGGTTACTATCAGCTGGGGTTGTGGTTAGATGGGTTGTAGCTGGTTCTCTACCCAACGGTGTAAGTGTGCAATCTGGAAGAGTCTCGATTATGTGTGGTGGGGCTAGTTAATTTGCGGGCCAGTACAAAGATGGTTCTATCTGCATCGACGGGTAGCACTATCTTTTGTGAAGAACGGGTTTTGCTCCCTTAGATACTACCATCACCCCCTCCAATTCAAATGGCTGATAAACAAGAAAAGAAATTGAATGTACAAACATTGTATGATAGAGAGGTGTGGTAATTCACATATATGTTGTCTAACCAAATAGGACAACATGACACAATTTCACTAATATGATGGCTAACTAAACAGGATAGCATGACACAGTTTCAGATATATGATGGATAACTTAATAGGATATAATGGCATAATTCAACATATGATGAGTATCTAAACAGGATGACATGACAAAACTATATGATGTCTTTCTAAAATAGGTTGGGATGAAATAATTCACATACATATTGTCTATGTATATAGGATGGCATCATATAATCGACATAATTGATTAATATACTAAGCATCTGGCACTTGCATGGATGATCTCTAAACTAAGCAGATGGAATTCAATATTGTGCATATGATGTCTAAACTAAGCAATGCAAGACACCATATGCATCATATGAGAAATATAAACATTGCAACTTAGAGCATACACCTCAGATGGGATATAGGACTGGTCATCTGTCTTTGAACTCTCCATCAAGATACATGCTTCAACAGGTACCATTGCCTGCTCTGAAGACCTTGTTTTCACTCCATATTTTTCCATAACCAGCTCAAATGGATGATACATGTGGCACCCTGGCTCAGAGCGACCGGTTTACCCTGCATTGCCAGCCCAGAGACCTTGTCTTCTGGCAACACACAACAACTTGCTATAGAAAAACAAACGATTTATTCATGCTAGCGGGGCATAGTTCATTTTACAACAGTTAGCGAGGCCAAGAGGCACACACGATGCGGCTGAACAATATGTACATTATTTAGTGAACATAAAGGGGCCTCGATCATGACAACTACGCGGCAGCGGAACAACATTGTACCGGAACTCCATAGCACAGGGACACTGAAGTGGACACGATCTATACTCGGACAGCTCTCCTTTCCAACGAGACTTTCCTGAAATCTGGCATGACACGCCAGGTCAGTACATTGAATGTACTTGCAAGCTCACAAGAAGCATAAACATAATGACAAACAATATCATGATATTTAACCAATTAATGACAATGCAACAATATATATATCCATCATGATGTGATTATCCTCAAGTGATACTCGTCCCATGGACTGGCTTACCGAATGTGATCATTTCCAGACCACAAACATGAAGAACTCCACAACAATCTCGTGATCCTTACGGTGATCACAACCCTGAGCAACACTTGGTCTCACACAGTGATCCTTACGGCGATCACAACTAGAGCACACCTGGTCCAACTCAACATGATTGCCTCACTGCCATTACCTCAGTGCAAATCTTAGTGTGCAAATTTATTAAGTGTTGACCCATGGTGTACCCTACTTTCGAGCGTGTCTGTAACCATGGACTCGGTTGTTGATAGATTAATACACTCTGCAGAGGTAGCACACTGGACCCATGATATGGAACCCATGGCCTTGCACTCCCATTCGGGTGGACCAACGGCATTCCGATGAAACCACTTCATTGTCATGACACCCTACCGGCCACTCCGACTCAATTCCTCATCGGGCTAGTCCTGGGTGGCCCCGTGTCTACATCAAGACACCTCAAACCACCGTCGTGGCAATGATCTACTCTGGGACCCAAACACTTAACTCATCAATGGGCACACAAGGTTATGCCTGCTTACCGGGCCAGGGTACAGCACGCCCATAACCTTCCCTAGATGGAGGCACCGACCGGCAAATGTGGTTGCACTGGGGAAAACTCATTTCAGCGGCACCACGACCCGGTCAACAACATATTCAAGTTGAGTTATTTATCAGGTTCAACTTAAAGTGAAAGTAACCGGTGTCATAATGCCATTCTATGCATCACTAACATATGCATCACATAACCATGAAAATTTACTAAATCAACTACACTCCCACGGAGCCATCATCAACTCAAGATACATCTCTGGTTAAGATCAAACCTCACTTAAACCAGAATCATTTCTAGCAATCTCATCATTTTTCATCATGCAAGAATAATAATTAAACTAATTATTAACCTCCATGACCATATCATTTTGTCATTACTCATATCTAAGTTCTTGCTAGATTATCAGCAAGATTCATTTCAAACTTTCTATAAATCAAGCATTTTAACATGGCAAGCATTTAACGGAATATAATTATCATAATAATTATTTAAATGCAGGAATAATCATAAGTTCAAGTAGGAAAATTACAAATATTGAAGTGGCACTATGAAAGTGTTGTTGTGGCTTGCCTTAGTGTTGATGAGGTACACAACTCTCCTGGTGATCCTCAAGACAAGCCCGCTGTTCTGAAAATAAATAAAACCAAAAAAAGAAAACATCAAGAAACCTTCTGAAAATTACGAGAAAATCTAGACAGCAAGGAAAAATCCCGTCTTTTGGGTGCTCTTAGATTTTTGGACAAACAACACAATGCAAAAAGAATCAATGCATTTGGACTTATAGATAAAAAGTTATGGCTGTTTGAAGTTTCCTGGATTTAAATGAATTTGAAATAAAAATAAACAAACCGGGGGGGGGGTGGGGATTACGTCGAAGGCGTAAAACCCCAGGGCACCACCACTCGTACCGCTTCGCGCGCGTACTCAGTGGATGACTAGCGGGCCCCGCTAGGCATGCCAGAAGGAGGGGGAGAAGGACACAGAGGGAGGCAAAGCTTCGCTGGAGCACACACCAGCGACGAGGGTTCTTGGGGTCAAATGAGAGGGGTGGATCGAAGGAGAAGAAGATTGCGCACCTGCCCGTACCCGTAGTGTGGCTAGAGGTGACCGGACGGTGGAGATGAAGAAGACGGTGGCTCGGGGCGGCTCCACGGGCTCCAGCGGGGTGGAACGGCTTCACCGAAGAGTGGCGGAGGCCCTCGCAGGGTCGCCCTGCCCTGGGAGGGGTCGGAGCCGCGGGGACGATCTGGAGGGGATTGCTGATACATCTCCAACGTATCTATAATTTTTGATTGTTACATGCTATTATATTACCTATTTTGGATGTTTATGGGCTTTATTTTATACATTATTATCATTTTTGGGACTAACCTACTAACCGGAGGCCCAGCCCGTATTGCTGTTTTTTTTGCCTATTTCAGTATTTCGAAGAAAAAATATCAAACGGAGTCCAAACGGAATAAAACCTTCAGAAGCGTGATTTTTCGAATGAACGTGATCCAGAGGACTTTGAGTGCAAGTCAAGAAGCAGCCGAGGCGGCCACGAGTGGGTAGCCCCCCCTATAGGGCACGCCCCCCTGTCTCGTGGGCCCCTCGGGTGGCCACCGACCTACTTCTTCCTCCTATATAAGCCTACATACCCTGAAAACATCCAGGGAGCAGCCAAAGAAATATTTCCGCCACCGTAACCTTCTGTATCCGCGAGATCCCATCTTGGAGCCGTCGTCGGCGTTCTGCCAGAGGGGGATTCCACCATGGAGGACTTCTACATCAAGACCATAGCCCTCCCGATGAGTTGTGAGTAGTTTACCACAAAGCTTCGGGTCCATAGATATTAGCTAGATGGCTTCTTCTCTCTTTTTGGATCTCAATACAATGTTCTCCCCCTCTCTTGTGGAGATCTATTCGATGTAATCTCTTTTTGCGGTGTGTTTGTCGAGATCCAATGAATTGTGGGTTTATGATCAAGTTTATCTATGGATAGTAATTGAATCTTCTCTGAATTCTTTTATACGATTGAGTTATCTTTGCAAGTCTCTTCGAATTATCGTTTGGTTTGGCCTACTAGATTGATCTTTCTTGCCATGGGAGAAGTGCTTAGCTTTGGGTTCAATCTTGCGGTGTTCTTACCCAGTGACAGAAAGGGTTGCAAGAGACGTATTGTATTGTTGCCATCGAGGATAAAAAGATGGGGTTTATATCATATTGCTTGAGTTAATCCCTCTACATCATGTCATCTTCCTTAATGCGTTACTCTGTTCTTATGAACTTAATACTCTAGATGCATGCTGGATAGCGGTCGATGTGTGGAGTAATAGTACTAGATGCAGGCAGGAGTCGGTCTACTTATTGCGGACGTGATGCCTATATACATGACCATGCCTAGATAACGTCATAATTATTCGCTTTTCTATCAATTGCTCGACAATAATTTGTTCACCCACCGTAATACTTATGCTCTTGAGATAAGCCTCTAGTGAAACCTATGGTCCCCCGGGTCTATCTCTTATCACATTTGCTTCCAATTTACTTTTATTTGCATCTTTTATTTTCTGCATCTATATTATAAAATACCAAAAATATATTTATCTTATCTTTTTAGCTCTATTAGATCTCACTTTCGCAAGTGGCCGTGAAGGGATTGACAACCCCTTTATTGCGTTGGTTGCGAGTTCTTTGTTTGTTTGTGTAGGTTCGTGGGACTTGTTGAGGAGCCTCCTACTGGATTGATACCTTGGTTCTTAAAAACTGAGGGAAATACTTATGCTACTGTGCTGCATCACCCTTTCCTCTTCAAGGAGAACCAACGCAAGCTCAAGATGTAGCAACAAGGATTTCTGGCGCCATTGCCGGGGAGGTCTTCACTCAAGTCAATACATACCAAGTACCCGTCACAAACTCATCTCCCTCACATTTACATTATTTGCCATTTGCCTCTCGTTTTCCTCTCCCCTACTTCACCCTTGCTGTTTTATTTGCCCTCTCTTTCCCAATCTCCTCTCTCTTTCGTTGCCTTTTTCTGTTTGCTTGTGTGTTGGATTGCTTGTTGCCATGCCGCAAGATAATACCAAATTGTGTGATTTCTCGAATACCAATAATAATGGTTTCCTTAGTACTCCGACTGCTACTCTTAATGATGTTGAGTCTTGTGAAATCAATACCGCTTTGCTGAATCTGGTTATGAAAGATCAATTCGATGGCCTTCCTAGTGAAGATGCCACTACTCATCTAAACAACTTTGTTAATTTGTGTTATATGCAAAAGAAAAAATATACGGATAATGATATTATTAAATTGAAGTTATTTCCGTTTTCGCTTAGAGATCGTGCTAAAGTTTGGTTTTCGTCTTTGCCTAAAAATAGTATTGATTCTTGGAACAAGTGCAAAGATGCTTTTATCTCTAAGTATTTTCCTCCCGCTAAGATCATCACTCTTAGGAACGATATTATGAATTTTAAATAACATGATCATGAGCATGTTGACCAATCTTGGGAAAGAATGAAATTGATGATTCACAATTTCCCTACTCATGGTTTGAATTTATGGATGATCATACAAAAATTTTATGCCGGTTTGAACTTTGCTTCTAGAAATCTTTTAGATTCGGCCGCGGGAGGCACGTTTATGGAAATCACATTAGGAGATGCTACAAAACTTCTTGATAATATTATGGGAAATTATTCTCAATGGCACACCAAACGATCTACTAGTAAAAAAGTGCATGCTATAGAAGAAATTAATATTTTGAGTGGAAAGATGGATAAACTTATGAAAATGTTTGCTACTAAAAATACTCCTCTTGATCCCAATGATATGCCTTTATCTACCTTGATTGAGAATAATAATGAATCTATGGATGTGAATTTTATTGGTAGGAATAGTTTTGGAAACAATGCTTATAGAGGAAACTTTAATTCTAGACCGTTCCCTAGTAATTCCTCTAATAATTATGGAAATTCCTACAATAATTCTTATGGTCATTTTAATAAGATGCCCTCTGATTTTGAGAATAGTGTGAAAGAATTTATGATTTGAAAAATTGCTCAAAGTTGATGATTTGGCTAGGAGCATTGATAGACTTTCGCTTGATGTTGATTCTCCTAAACTTAGATCTTCTCCTCCTAAGCATGATGTCAATGAGTCTCTCAAAGTAATGAGAATTTCCATTGACGAGTGCAAGGAAAGAACCGCTAGATTGCGTGCTAAAAAAGATGGATTTATAAAAGCGTGTTCTTCAAATTTCCATGAAAATAATGATGAAAATCTTAAAGTTATTGATGTGTCCCATATTAGATCTTTGCTTCACAATATAAATCTTGATAATAATGGGACTGGAGATGAGTCAACTTTATTTAGAAGGCGTCCCAAGAATTTGGAGTTTTTAGATCTTGATGCTAAATTTGATAAAAGTGGGATTGGAGAGGTCATGACTTTAAATAGCATTGAACCCAGTATCTCGGATCTCAAGGAATTTGATTATGATAATTGTTCTTTAGAAATCTGTATTTCCTTGTTGCAATCCGTTGTTAATTCTCCACATTCTTATAGTCAAAATAAAGCTTTTACCAAACATATTGTTGTTGCCTTGATGCAATCTTTTGATGAAACAATTAATTTGGAAGTTTCTATACCTAGAAAACTTAATGATGAGTGGGAACCTACTATGAAGATTAGAATTAAAGATTATGAGTGTTTTGCGTTGTGTGATTTGGGTGCTAGTGTTTCCGCGATTCCAAAAACTTTATATGATATTCTAGGTTTTCATGATCTTGATGATTGCTCTTTAAATTTGCACCTTGCGGATTCCACCATTAAAAAGACAATAGGAAGGGTCAATGATGTCCTTATTGTTGCAAATAGAAATTTGGTGCCCGTTGATTTTATCGTTCTTGATATAGATTGCAATATTTCTTGCCCTATTATTCTTGGTAGACCTTTCCTTAGAACGATTGGTGTGATTATTGATATGAAGGAAGGGAATATTAGATTCCAATTGCCATTAAAGAAAGGCATGGAGCACTTTCCAAGAAAGATAGTAAAATTACATTATGAATCTATCATGCGAGCTACCTATGAACCAAGTGTCAAAGATGGCACTACTTAGATCTATCTTCGCGTTTATGCCTAGCTAGGGGCGTTAAACGATAGCGCTAGTTGGGAGGCAACCCAATTTTATTTACGTTCTTTGTTTTTGTTCCTGTTTAGTGATAAATTTTGTTTCTACGTTCTATTTAGATGTGTTTTTATCTTTTAATTAGTGTTTGTGCAAAGTAGAACCTATAGGATAACCTATGATATGAGTTGATTTGATTCTGCTGAAAAACAGAAACTTTGCGCTCACGAGAAAAAAATCAATAAATCACAGGAATGAGGTTTTGCATTGGTTCGTTTTGATGCTGATCAATAGACAAATTTTTTAGGACGTCCTATTTTCGTAGGATTTGTAATGTTCCAGAAGTTTGCGTTAGTTACAGATTACTACAGACTGTTCTGTTTTTGACAGATTCTGTTTTTTGTGTGTTGTTTGCTTATTTCGATGCACCTATGGCTAGTCTGTAAGGGTATGAACCATAAAGAACTTGGAATACAGTAGGTTTAACACCAAAATAAATAAAGAATGAGTTCATTACAGTACCTTATGTAGTGGTTTTGTTTTCTTTCACTAACAGAGCTTATAAGATTTCCTGTTGAGTTTTGTGTTGTGAAGTTTTCATGTTTTGGGTAAAGCTTTTATGGACTATGGAATAAAGGGTGGCAAGAGCCTAATCTTGGGAATGCCCATGGCACCCCAAGATATTCAAGGATAGCCAAAAGCCTAAGCTTGGGGATGCCCCGGGAAGGCATCCCCTCTCTCGTCTTCGTTCATTGGTAACTTTACTTGGAGCTATATTTTTATTCGCCACATGATATGTGTTTTGCTTGGAGTGTCGTGTATTATATTATTCTTTGCTTGTTAGTTTACCACAATCATCCTTGCTGTACACACCTTTTGGGAGAAGCCTATTTGATTAGAATTTGCTAGAATACTCTATGTGCTTCACTTATATCTTTTGAACTTGATAGTTTTTCCTCTAGTACTTCACTCATATCTTTAGAGCATGGCGGTGGATTAATTTTGAAGAAATTGCTAGTCTCTAATGCTTCACTTATATTATTTTGAGAGTCTCTTAGAACAGCATGTTATTTGCTTTGGTTATGAATTTGGTCCTAGCTAGAATGATGAACATCCAAGTTGGGTATAATAAAAACTATCATAGAAAGTGAATTGGTTGCTAGGATCAATTTGATGTTTGATAATTGTTTTGAGATATAAAGGTAGTAATGTTAGGGTCATGCTAGTGGATAATTATGAAATTGATAAATAATGTTGTTGAAGTTGGCAAGTCCCGTAGCATGCACGTATGGTAAAAGTTGTGTGAAAAATTTGTTGCATGAGGTGCTCTTTTGAGTTTCTTCCTTATGAGTGGCAGTCGGGGACGAGCGATGGAATTTTTTCCTACCAATCTATCCCTCTTGGGGCATGCATAGTAGTACTTTGCTTCAAGGGCTTAGTAGATTTTTGCAACAAGTATATGAGTTCTTCATGACTAATGTGAGTCCATGGAGATACGCACACTCATCCTTCCACTTAGCTAGCCTCTATTTTACCGCGCAATTTTTGCCGGTAGCATAAACCCATTATTTACCTTCCTCAAAACAGCCACCATACCTACCTATATGGCATTTCCATAGCCATTCCGAGATATATTGCCATGCAACTTTCTACCATTCCGTTTATTATGACATGTTTCTTCATTGTCATATTGCTCCTTGCATGATCAAGTAGTTGACATCGTATTTGTGGCAAGGCCACCTTCATAATTTTCGTACATGTCACTCTTGATTCATTGCATATCCCAGTACACCGCCGGAGGCATTCATATAGAGTCATATTTTGTTCTATCTTTGAGTTGTAATTCTTGAGTTGTAAATCCATAAAAGTGTGATGATCTTCATTATTAGAGCATTGTCCCAGTGAGGAAAGGATGATGAAGACTATCCCCCACAAGTAGGGATGGGACATCGGACTTTATAAAAATAAAAGAGGCCAAAGAAGCCCACAAAGAAAAAAAAAGAAAGAAAAAAAGAAAGAAAAAAAAGAAAAAAAGAAAAAAGGAGAAAAAGAAAAAATAAAATGAGAGAAAAAGAGAGAAGGGACAATTGCTACTATCTCTTCTTCCACACTTGTGCTTCAAAAATAGCACCATGATCTTCATGATACAAAGTCTCATATGTTGTCACTTTCATATACTAGTGGGAATTTTTCATTATAGAAATTGGCTTGTATATTCCAATGATGGGCTTCCTCAAAATGCCCTAGGTCTATGTGAGCAAGCAAGTTGGATGCACACCCACTTAGTTTCTTTTGTTTAGCTTTCATATATTTATAGCTCTAGTGCATCCATTGCATGGCAATCCCTACTCACTCACATTGATATCTATTGATGGCATCTCCATAGCCCATTGATAAGCCTAGTTGATGTGAGACTATCTTCTCCCACTTTTTGTCCTCACAACCACCATATTAGACCAAAATATTGCTATGTCCATGGCTTGCGCTCATCTATTGTGTAAGAGTTGAAAAGCTGAAGCATGTTCAAAAGTATGAACCAATTGCTCGGCTCGTCATCGGGGTTGTGCATGATGGGAGTATGTTGTGTAATGAAAATGAAGCATGGCCTAACTATATGATTTTGTAGGGATAAGCTTTCTTTGGCTATGTTATTTTGACATGACATGATTATTTTTTAGTATGCTTTGAAGCATTATTAATTTTTTATGTTTTATAAGCTTTTATCTTGAGTCATTTGGATTTGAACATTCGTGCCACAATAAAGAAAATTACATTGAGAATTATGCTAGGTAGCATTCCACATCAAAAATTCTGTTTTTATCATTTACCTACTCGAGGACGAGCAGGAATTAAGCTTGGGGATGCTTGATACGTCTATAATTTTTGATTTTTCCAATGCTATTATATTACCTGTTTTGGATGTTTATGGGCTTTATTTTATACATTATTATCATTTTTGGGACTAACCTACTAACCGGAGGCCCAGCCCATAATGCTGTTTTTTGCCTATTTCTGTATTTCGGAGAAAAGGAATATGAAACGGTGTCCAAACGGAATAAAACATTCAGAAGCGTGATTTTTGGAACGAACGTGATCCAGAGGACTTGGAGTGCAAGTCAAGAAGTAGCAGAGGCGGCCACGAGAGGGTAGAGCGCGCGCCCCTGTCTCGTGGGCCCCTCGGGTGGCCACCGACCTACTTCTTCCTCCTATATAAGCCTACATACCCCGAAAACATCCAAGGAGCAACCAAAGAAATATTTCCGCCACCATAACATTTCATATCCGCGAGATCCCATCTAGGAGCCGTCGCCGGTGTTCTGCCTGAGGGGGATTCCACCACGGAGGGCTTCTAAATCAACACCATAGCCCTTCCGATGAGTTGTGAGTAGTTTACCACAGACCTTCGGGTCCATTGTTATTAGCTAGATGGCTTCTTCTCTCTTTTTGGATCTTAATACAATTTTCTCCCCCTCTCTTGTGGAGATCTATTCGATGTAATCTCTTTTTGCGGTGTGTTTGTCGAGATCCGATGAATTGTGGGTTTATGAACAAGTTTATCTATGGATAATAATTGAATCTTCTCTGAATTCTTTTATATGATTGAGTTATCTTTGTAAGTCTCTTTGAATTATCGGTTTGGTTTGGCCTACTAGATTGATCTTTCTTGCCATGGGAGAAATGCTTAGCTTTGGGTTCAATCTTGCGGTGTTCTTACCCAGTGACAGAAAGGGTTGCAAGACACGTATTGTATTGTTGCAATTGAGGATAAAAAGATGGGGTTTATATCATATTGCTTGAGTTATCCCTCTACATCATGTCATCTTGCTTAATGCGTTACTCTATTCTTATGAACTTAATACTCTAGATGCATGCTGGATAGCGGTCGATGTGTGGAGTAATAGTACTAGATGCAGGCAGGAGTCGGTCTACTTATTGCGGACGTGATGCCTATATACATGACCATGCCTAGATAACGTCATAATTATTTGCTTTTCTATCAATTGCTCGACAGTAATTTGTTCACCCACCGTAATACTTATGCTCTTGAGAGAAACCTCTAGTGAAACCTATGGCCCCCGGGTCTATCTCTTATCATATTTGCTTCCAATTTACTTTTATTTGCATCTTTTATTTTCTGCATCAATATTATAAAATACCAAAAATATATTTATCTTATCTTTTTTATCTCTATTAGATCTCACTTTCGCAAGTGGCCATGAAGGGATTGACAACCCCTTTATTTCGTTGGTTGCGGGTTCTTTGTTTGTTTGTGTAGGTTCGTGGGACTTGTTGAGGAGCCTCCTAATGGATTGATACCTTGGTTCTCAAAAACTGAGGGAAATACTTACGCTACTGTGCTGCATCACCCTTTCCTCTTCAAGGAAAACCAAGGCAAGCTCAAGACATAGCAATCGCCGACGAGCTCGGGCTTTGGGACGGCAGCCCGCGGCCTGCCCGGGCGGGCTGTGGCTTCTACTGGCTTGTGGAGTGTGTGGGAGTAGCTGCGGGTGCTCAAGGCGGGCTGGGGTGGCGGCATTTATAGGTAGGCGGCGAGAGGGGTTCTGGCTCCGCCGGAGGAGACCTGTCCACGGCGCCCGGCGAGAAACGGCGCCAGAGAGAGACGGGGAAGACGACGGAGGTCACGCGGGAACTATTGGTAGGCGCGGATGAGCACAGGGGCGAGGGAGAAGACGACGGAGGTCACGCGGGAACTATTGGTAGGCGCGGATGAGCACAGGGGCGAGGGAGAAGACGACGAGCACTGTGCACCACGCACTGTGTTGTTGGCCGGACAGTGCCCATGCGCTCTGCGGCGAGCTCTGGCGTCGGCGAGCGCCAGGGGGGAGTTAAGGGGGTGGAGACGGGGATGGTGGCGAGGCTTGGCATGCTCGGGCAGGCTGGGAAGCAAGCACGCACTCCACAGAGCGCTAGGCGGCACGCAGAGCGCGTGTTTTGCATGCCAGCACGCCCGGACGAACGTAGTCACTGCGTGAACCATGACATCAGGCCACCCTAAGCGCTAACTTGATATCTGGCATGTAGTCCTTGGTAGTTTGAAGTGTTACCACGGTTGGGCTTGGATCCAGGTGCAGTAGAAATGGATTTGTACTGCTAGCAAGTTTCTGGACAGTAACTTTGGAGATTTACTGTGGTCAAACCACCGGGAGTTAAGGTCTGAGCTTTGGAGGTTTGCGTACACTTACTAAGGTAAATATGAACAACAAAAACCAGCTACAATGGAGCTTGTAAAATGGTAGTTGTTGTAGACACTAGTAGAAAAGGGGGCAATGGTCCAGGCCGGTCCAACCCATTAGTCCCGGTTCAATCCAGAACCAGGACCAATGGGGCATTGGACCCGGTTCTTGAGCCCAGGGGCCGACCGGGCCACGTGGGCCATTGGTCCCGGTTCGTCTGGACCTTTTGGTCCCGGTTGGCGGGACGAACCGGGACCAATGTGCCTTGCTCCTGGCCCACCACCATTGGTCCCGGTTGGAGGAATGAACCGGGACCAAAGGCTTCCCTTTAGTCCCGGTTCATGCCACGAACCGGAACCAATTAATTGCCTATATATACCCCGCGAGCAGAGCACTCTCACTGCTCTGTTTTTCGTGGCCGGCGAGGAGAGAGCTTTGTGTTGCTCTAGCTCACCTCCTATGCACACGAGGTGTTAGATGGAATGCCCGAGCCACACTACTTAAGCTTTCTCCTCTCCAATCTCCACCTTCAAGCTCCATTTTTCTCAATATTTGTCTAGGTTTAGCGGTCCATCACGTCCCGTCCCCGTCTTCACCGCCGTCGATCGCCCGCGTCGCCGGCACCACCGTGGTGAGCCTCTTGTTCGTATCTTCTTTCTGAAAGGAAAAAAAACTCTTACTTGTATGTTTATATAGATACTTGTATAATTTTCTTACTTTTATTATTGCATATTATATAGTGCGATGGTTTTGGTATCCGCCCCCGTTGGCCCTCGTCCTGTCTATGATTCAGATGTGGTATATATTATCTTTTCATAACTATTGGTTCATTTATTGTTTATGACAATTATGCCGACCAACGTGACGTAGATTTTATTTATCTAGGAGGTTGTTGAACTGGAAATTCCAACCGACCCTATTGTCGAGAGGTTAAATTTAGATGAAGAAGAAAACGATTTGTTGAAGGAAAAAATTAGAAAAATTGAGGAGGAGAAGATGATATTGGAGTTGCATGTTGCGGATGTCGTCGATGATCACAAGATCAAGATGGATGCCATGCGCTTGAAGATTAGAAAGATTAGAAAATATGCCATTCATACCGAGGCTTGGTATCATTATGCCGTTGGATCAGTTGTTACATTGGTTGCGATTATGATCGCATTTGTTTTTGCATTGAAATGTTTTACATAGTTTCAGTGTATGGTTTAATTAATTTAGATGCTCTGCAGAGCTTTATGTAGTTAGATGAGAACTATGTATGTACTTTGGTTTTAATGTGATGATGAACATCTATTAATTTGGTCACTTAATTATATAATGCATGCAGATGAACCGGCAATGGATGTACGGTTCAAGACACACCTCCGAGTACATTAAGGGCATGCTTGATTTTCCCGAAGTGGCTGAGGCAAACAAGCAGAATGGTTTTATGTGTTGTCCATGCCCTGTATGTGGGAATACGAAGTCTTACTCTGACCGGAAAATCCTCCACACCCACCTGCTTTACAAGGGTTTCATGCCACACTATAATGTTTGGACGAGGCACGGAGAAATAGGGGTTATGATGGAAGATGGTGAAGAAGAAGAGTACGATGACAACTATGTGCCCCCTGAATACGGTGATGCTCCTGAAGATCAAGAGGAACCAGACGATGTGCACGATGATGCTGCAATGGGGGAAGCTGCTGAAGATCAAGAGGAACCAGACGATGTGCCCGATGATGATGATCTCCGCCGGGTCATTGTCGAAGCAAGGACGCAATGCGAAAGTCAAAAGGAGAAGCTGAAGTACGATCGCATGCTAGAGGACCACAAAAAAGGGTTGTACCCCAATTGCGAAGATGACAACACAAAGCTGGGTACCGTATTGGAATTGCTGCAGTGGAAGGCAGAGAATGCTGTGCCTGACAAAGGATTTGAGAAGCTACTTAAAATATTGAAGAAGAAGCTTCCAAAGGATAACGAATTGCCCGACAGTACATACGCAGCAAAGAAGGTCGTATGCCCTCTAGGATTGGAGGTGCAGAAGATACATGCATGCCCTAATGACTGCATCCTCTACCGCGGTGCGTACAAGGATCTGAACGCATGCCCGGTATGCGGTGCATTACGGTATAAGATCAAACGAGATGACCCTGGTGATGTTGACGGCGAGCCCCCCAGGAAGAGGGTTCCTGCGAAGGTGATGTGGTATGCTCCTATAATACCACGGTTGAAACGTCTGTTCAGAAATGGAGAGCATGCCAAGTTGATGCGATGGCACAGTGAAGACCGTAAGAAAGACGGGAAGTTGAGAGCACCCGCTGACGGGTCGCAGTGTAGAAAAATCGAGAGAAAGTACTGGGATGAGTTTGCAAGTGAGCCAAGGAACGTATGGCTTGCTTTAAGCATGGATGGCATTAATTCTTTCGGGGAGCAGAGCAGCAATCACAGCACCTGACCCGTCACTCTATGTATGTATAACCTTCCTCCTCGGATGTGCATGAAGCGGAAGTTCATTATGATGCCAGTTCTCATCCAAGGCCCTAAGCAACCTGGCAATGACATTGATGTGTACCTAAGGCCATTAGTTGAAGAACTTTTAGAGCTGTGGAATGGAAACGATGTATGTACGTGGGATGAGCACAAACAGGAGGAATTTAACCTAAAGGCGTTGCTGTTCGTGACCATCAACGATTGGCCCGCTCTCAGTAACCTTTCACGACAGACAAACAAGGGATACCACGCATGGACGCACTGTTTACTTGAGACCGATAGTATATACCTGGCAAGCTGCAGGAAGAATGTGTACCTGGGCCATCGTCGATTTCTTCCGACCAACCATCAATGTCAAAAGAAAGGCAAGCATTTCAAAGGCGAGGCAGATCACCGGAAGAAGCCCGCCATGCGTACCGGTGATCACATACTTGCTATGGTCAATGATTTACACGTAATCTTTGGAAAGGGTCCCGGCGGACTAGCTGTTCCGAGTGACGCTGGGGGACACACACCCATGTGGAAGAAGAAATCTATATTTTGGGACCTACCCTACTGGAAAGACCTAGAGGTCCGCTCTTCAATCGATGTGATGCACGTGACGAAGAACCTTTGCGTGAACCTGCTAGGCTTCTTGGGCGTGTATGGGAAGACAAAAGATACAGCTGAGGCACGGGAGGACCTGCAACGTTTGCACGAAAAAGACGGCATGCCTCCAAAGCAGTATGAAGGTCCTGCCAGCTATGCTCTTACCAAAGAAGAGAAGGAAATCTTGTTTGAATGCCTGCTTAGTATGAAGGTCCCGAGTGGCTTCTCGTTGAATATAAAAGGAATAATAAATATGGCAGAGAAAAAGTTTCAGAACCTAAAGTCTCATGACTGCCACGTGATTATGACGCAACTGCTTCCGGTTGCATTGAGGGGGCTTCTACCGGAAAACGTCCGATTAGCCATTGTGAAGCTATGTGCATTCCTCAATGCAATATCTCAGAAGGTGATCGATCCAGAGATCATACCAAGGCTAAGGAGTGATGTGGTGCAATGTCTTGTCAGTTTCGAGCTGGTGTTCCCACCATCCTTCTTCAATATCATGACGCACGTCCTAGTTCATCTAGTTGACGAGATTGTCATTCTGGGCCCCGTATTTCTACACAATATGTACCCCTTTGAGAGGTTCATGGGAGTCCTAAAGAAATATGTCCGTAACCGCGCTAGGCCAGAAGGAAGCATCTCCATGGGCAATCAAACAGAGGATGTCATCGGGTTTTGTGTTGACTTCATTCCTGGCCTTAAGAAGATAGGTCTCCCTAAATCGCGGTATGAGGGGAGACTGACTGGAAAAGGCACGCTTGGAAGGGACTCAATAATATGCAGGGACGGATATTCTTGGTCTCAAGCACACTACACAGTTCTACAAAACTCTACCTTGGTGACCCCGTATGTCGATGAACACAAGAACAGTCTGCGCTCCAAACACCCGGAGCAGTGCGATGACTGGATTACATGTGAACACATCAGGACTTTCAACAGTTGGTTGGAAGCACGTATCAGAGGTGACAACACTGTTTGTGATGAGTTGTACTTGTTATCCAGGGGATCATCTTTGACTGTATTGATTTGGAAAGGATACGAGATAAATGGGAATACATTTTACACGATTGACCAAGATCAAAAGAGCACCAACCAAAACAGCGGTGTCCGCTTTGATGCAACAACCGAGAGGGGAAATGACACATATTATGGTTACATAGTGGACATATGGGAACTTGACTACGGACATGATTTTAAGGTCCCTTTGTTTAAGTGCAAATGGGTCAATGTGTCAGGAGGCGGGGTACAGGTAGACCCACAGTACGGAATGACAACAGTGGATCTGAAAAATCTTGGGTACACTGACGAACCGTTCGTCCTAGCCAATGATGTGGCACAGGTTATCTATGTGAAGGACATGTCTACCAGACCGAGAAAGAGAAAAGATAAGGAAGCGAATACATCATACGATGAGCCAAAGCGCCACATAGTTCTTTTAGGAAAAAGGGACATCGTGGGAGTGGAGGACAAGACAGACATGTCTGAAGATTATGAAAAGTTTCATGAAATTCCTCCCTTTAAAGTCAAGGCTGACCCCAGCATCCTGATAAACGATGAAGATTATCCATGGTTACGGCGCAATAAGCAAATGACACAAGCGAAGAAAAAGTGAAGACTTTCTCCCGCAACTATTATGATGATACCATGCCAACTTTGTAACTGACGAGTATGATACCATTGTCCGTTTTGTACATGCACATGCTATGTGTGGGTCAATTTATGATACCATGCCAACTTTCAACTTTTTCAGAGTTCATTTGAAATGCTTTAATGTCTTATGGTTCGTCCCTCGTAATAATTAAAAATAGCAACAATAAGTATTTTGTTGTAAGTAGAAACAAAATAAAATAAATAAAGCAAGAAAGAAAACAAAGAAACAAAAAAATTGGAAAGTTTATAATTTTCTTAAAACTAAAAGAAAAAAGAATTAAAAATAAAGCAAAAAACAAAAGAAAATAAATAATGCACAAAACAAAACAAAAAACTGGAAAAAAAATAAAAATAGCAACAATAAGTAAAGAAAACAAAAAAACAAAAAAAATGCCCCCCACTGGGGCCCCACGGCCTGAATACGACTTGAAACCCTACTATGGGCCAGGATTCAGGCCCACAGTAGGCCCAGAAGGCCCATCAGGCAAAGCACTCGCAAGTAGGCCCATAAGCCTGCAGAAGAGAGGAGCTCGAGAGGGGTGCGGCAGTGGGAATTATAAACCACTGCGCGCCCCTCTCAACTAGCGAGGTGGGACTAAAGGGTGCATTAGTCCCCGTTTGTGCCACCAACCGGGACCAATGCTCCTTGTATATAAGTAGCACTTCGTAGTTTTGCAGAGTTCATGGCCACCAGTTGCCCCCCGACGACGCCGAGCACATCGACGCCGCCAGGCTGCCCCGACGCCTCCCGCCGCCCCCGCCGTCGCCCGCGCCCGTCGTCGTCGCCGGCCTCCCCGAGCCCCCGCCGGCCTCCCTGAGCCCACGCCGTCCTCCCCGAGCCCGCGCCCGCCGTCGTCGCCGCCAGGTTGCCCGTCGTCGTCGCCCGCCCCCGTGCGCCGCGCCCCGAGCCCCTGCCCCGTCGCCGTCGCCCGCCCCCGCGCGCCGCCACCGCTGTGAGCCGCCGCGCCGCACCGGCTCTGTTTTTTCTTCATTTTTATTAGTTTAATTTTTTTGTTCAATGTATATATACGTGTATGTATGTGGCTATATATATATATATGCGGCTGTTTTTTTTCGTCTTCTTCTTCTTCCTTCTTCCTTTTTCTCTTTTCTTCCTTTTCCTTAATTATTTTCCTTTCTCGAGGGAGAAGAAGAAAAAGAAGAGGAGAAGAAGATATAACCCCCTCTAGATAACTTCGACATGAGGGGCGGTCGATATATATATACCCCCTCTCGACCATGATAACTTAAACAACTGTAGCACCCCCCTTGGCCCTCTCGCTCGACCAAAACTCTCGAGGACACCCAAACCCTAGAGAGAAAATGATGTTGTGGTCTCCTACCCCCTCCCGCCGCACCCCTACTCGACAGATTAACTCTCTCAAGGCCACCCAAATTTATCAAGTTAAAAGAGCGTTATCGTCGAGGCCACCCCAAACCCTTGAAGCGTTGTGTCGAGGCCACTAACATGATTCCTTATTGTGATTAGCTAGCTAGTTCTACGTTTGCCACTAATATATATATATATATCCATCTGTACCATGTTTGAATAATAATTGACATGTTGTAAATATTTGCAGAAACTATGGAGCACTCCCGAGACGAAGAAACAGAAGCGATGTTGGGGGATATAATCGCAAATGGATCAAGTGATGATGTTGCGTCATTTCTCCTCGACACATTAATGCCGGTACAAGAGGAGGACTATGTTCATGATGGCTCTAGTGACACAATGGAGGTACAAGACGAAGGAGACCGTGCTGACTGCTCCGGTCACCGAACCGAGTTTGGCCAGGTATATATATATTAGTTAAGCCCCTGCTGACTAGTTAATTGATGCATCCATTGTTTTGGTATATGTACACATATTAATTACTGTCGTCTTTCTTCCTTATAATTTCTAGCCATCCGGATCGAGCACAACTTCGGTAAGGAGACGAGGCCCGAAGAAAAAGTTGAGCTCGGATGAAAAGTTTGAGATCATAGAAATCGCGCCCGACGGCAAACCGATTGAACCCATCCGGACAAGGAAGGCATTTTCTGCTCAGTGCGGGGTTCTTGTTAGGGACAGGATCCCGATCAGCATCCAGCAATGGTATAAGCCTGCTAAGGATGAAGACGCTGAGGTATCTTATGTCAATGATATGCAGAAAGAAGATCTTTGGACTGAGCTAAAGGAAAATTTCACCCTACCGCCAGAGGAGGATCCGGAGAAGACAATTAAAGAGCAATTAATCAAGTCTTGTGCTCTTAAGAATATGGCAGGCCTAATGAGGAGGTGGATGAAAGAGCTGAACCAGTTTGTCAAGGAAAAAAAGACACCAGAATTCATTGGCAAATATGAGAAGATCAAAGATCACTGGCCCGCATTTGTGGCCCACAAGACATCGGAAAAGAGTAAGAAGATGTCGGAGACAAACAAGAAAAATGCTGCGAAGAAGAAGCTTCACCATCGCACGGGGTCAGGTGGCTACCTCAAAGCCCGGCCTAAGTGGTCCAAGGCTGAGCATGATCTTCTTGAAAAAGGGATCGAACCAGAGACCATGCGCTGGCCAGACCGTTGCCGGACTTGGTTCTTCGGGGCTGGCGGAACCTTGGACCCTGTAACAGGGAAGTGTCAGTGGACGGACGAGCAACTGCAAATACCAATCAAGAACCTTCGACACTATATCGATGCAGCACAGCGAGGGACGTTACTTCCAAACAGGGAGAAGGACGAGCTCACAATGGCCCTTGGGAATCCCGAGCACCCTGGACGGACACGAGGCACGCCAGGCTCCATTCCGTTGAAGGTTGGTTTTCCGGACGCAGGGGGTTACAAAACCCACGAGAGGAGGAAGAAATTGGAGCAGGACCAAATGCAGGCGCTGCTTGGAAGGGTAATGGGGCTAGAGGATCGAGAAGAGGAACGAGAAGCAGCAGATCGCAACAAACGACATGCCGAAGCTTCCCCCGAAGCTACCCCGCCATCTCAGCGGAGAAGCAGCGTGGCTTCCACCGAGCTGCTTCAGCCGGAGCATGTCTCGACGACTCCTGCCAGCTATCCCGTGGATGGTATCATGGAGTCTCAAAATTGCCACATGATGGCGCGATGGATGAATTTGAAGGTCAAGGCGGCTGCTGGCCAAGTTTATCCTAGTGGACCCGGCACAACTTATCACTGCCAGCCGATTCCAAAAGGATATGCTAAGGTGATGGTGGATGAAATAACGCAGGGATTTGAGGACCTCGTGCTTGACCACCCTACCGGTGAAGGGGAGACTAGGCTGGGTTCTGCTCTGAAGACTCCATGCCTATGGAAGAAGGAGCTCATCAACCTTCTGAACTGGACGCCTCCGCCTCCTCCTCCTGCTCCGGCGAATCAGGGCACTTCGCCTCCTCCACCGCCTCCTCCTCCGGCGAGTGACGATCAGGGCACGCGTGGCGGCACTCCGCCTCCTTCTCCGGCGCATGGCGGCACTCCGCCTCCTTCTCCGCCTGCGCCGGCACTCCCGAGCGGCCAGCAGCATCCTCCTTCTCCGCCTCGCCAGCAAGGGCGGAAGAGACCCGCCGCCGCCCTGGCTGCTCCGGTGCGTCGTACTCCTTCTCCTCCGCCTCGTAAGCAAGCACGAAAGAAGACAGATGCCGCAGCCGCTCCATCTGCTCCGGCGTCTAGCAGCACAACCAGAGGCGGGAGGCAATACAAATACGGTCCATCATCTCTCAAGCCTCTAGAGAAGTTACCGTACGAGAGGTCCGAGGAGGAAAACGATACGATTGTGCAGGCCCACGTGAAGGAGTTCTTTGAAGGGGTGAAAGCAAAGAGACATCCACCTCCGGAGGAGAAGGTAGATCCGGTGAAAGCAAAGCGCACTATCGATGCCCTGAGGAAACCACCAAAGTCTCCGCCGAGAACCAACTATGAGCGCATTACTGAACAGACATATCTCCAAGCCCAGCGGTCGGGAACTACTGTCAGTGCTAAAAGGTCAAAACAACGAGCAAAGGGGAAAAAAATTGCCCAGCTCGGCGAACAAGCACAGCAATCGTGCCCCCCGCTCAATGTGTCTAATGCTCCGGGGACGATGGCTGGTTATGGCAATCTTGACGATTACCTGCCTGACGATGCACTTCCTGATTTCTTGAAGGTGGACGGACACAGATACGAGTACGGGAAGCCTCTCGTCAAAGATGAAAAATCTCTGACAACAATGATGCGAAGATTCCATAATTGGTACATGGAAACCTGCAGAGAGTCTGATGGTAAGAATGCTTTGTATCTGCATATTAAAGAGGAGCACGATCTCGTTGCAGATGATCTGTTGACTGTTCCATTTGAGGAGTTCTTCGAGTTCTTCAATCAAAAGGCCCTCGATAAATTAATGGTATTTTGCTACTGCCTGTAAGTACTATTTCTGTCATTAAGTCTCTATATATAGCTCGGCTCTTTCATTGCATGCATGTATTTATAATTAATTATCCTCAATATATTAGGCAGATTGAAGATCGTCGAGTGCAAAAAACAAGAAATTTATGATATTGGGTTCATTAACACAAATATCATAGATGTATCTCTGGTTAAAAAGAACGTCAAAGAGGGCGAGGACAACTTGCTACGATCGTTGATAAAAAATCAAAACAAAGATACCATACTCTTTCCTTACAACGGCCCGTGAGTGTTACTGTCGTGTGCATATTCGGTTTCCCTTATTACTCAAGCGAGGTTATAGTAATGTAATTGATGAGTTATGCATGCGTGCGCAGGTACAACTATATTCTTCTGGAGATTAAGCTTGAGCATGGACTAGTAACCGTCTTAGACTTGAGACGGAAAGATCCCAAAACCTATGCGGACATGACTGAAATGCTCAGCAAGTAAGTTCAATCGATCATAATTATCGCACCATATCAGTAACTTTTTGTTCATTTCCTAATATCTCAAGTAATAATAATTATTTTCTTTGTCTTGCAGGGTTTGGAAACAGTTCACCGCAGAAGCTCCGGGACTGCCGAAGGAGCTGCCATAGACATACGCGAAAGTAAGTACTACTGGCTAGCTAGTTGCGCGCATCTCCGGCCCGTTGATTCTATATATAGCTATATATACTTTCATCAATGCCATTTATAATGCTTCATTATCAGTTTGATTGACCTCTATTTCTCGTAAGTGCTTGTGGCAGGAGGAAGGGAATGATTTCTGTGGATACTACGTGTGCGAGTTCATCCACACCGCGACTTTGAAAAACAAGCGAGGCTACTCTCAAAGACAATATGAAGTGCGTAAGCAATAATATTCACAATTTCATTTTATTACACCATCATTTCTGTTGAGTTTCATTCATATATATGTATTAATTAACCCCCTTCTTCAAATTAGACGTGGCAGATGCGGAATGAACTCCTAGAACCAGATCGCATGAAAACAATTCAAGAGGAATTGGCGGGATTCTTTCTTGACCACGTCATCAGTAAAACCGGAGAAAACCATGTGGAAATTGATTTCAAATGCTAGCTAGGGGTTTGTAATTATAAGAGATCTTATACATATTGTACATGTATGTAGCCAGTAGCGTCGGATACATGATACGAAAACTTGTTGTTCGACCAACCTCTCGGAGAAGGAGAGGTCGATCGACCACTTCTCTCGGTATGCATGACGAACTTCTGTACTGAATGGTTCTCTCGACCACTTATGTATATATAGTACGTAGCGTCCAAGCACGGACATAAGAGAGGACAGTTCTCACTATTAATTAGGTAGCTAACACAATATATGAAACACCTAATTAAATTAACCCCCCAAAACCCCCAACCTCCCCTCCTTTCAAAAAAAACACAAAAACCCCAGCAACTGGAATGCTGACGCGTGGATGCATTTTGGTCCCGGTTGGTGCCACCAACCGGGACCAAAGGCCCCCTGACTGGGGTGGGCGCACAGGGCCACGTGGAGGCGCACTGGTCCCGGTTCTGGATTGAATCGGGACTAATGGGTGGAGGTATTAGTAACGACCAATTAGTCCCGGTTCATGAACCGGGACTAAAGGCCCTTACGAACCGGGACTAATGGGTGGTTTTCTACTAGTGAGAAACTACCATTTCTGTCTAGAAATGAAATTATTTTCTGTAGCCAAAATATTCCAAAGGGTGATGAAATATTTTTGCTTAGAAAGGTGCCCTAGGGTTCAAAGAATAATTGGGATTTTTCTCAGGATTTTTGGGGCAAGAAAAATTAGGGTTGCTTTAGAGCACCAAGGGCTAGCTAGGGTTTTGGAGGGCAAAATGAATATCTTTCATTTGAGAAAAATATTCCAAGCAATATTTTGAGTTGATCCAGAGGTGAAATGATGGTTTTGAGGAGGAGAGGGAGCACTTGGGTGAAAATCAAGGGGTACCCAAGTGGTTAAGCCCAAATAAAGTGATTCAAAAACCCTAAATTCAAAACCAACTCAACTGAAAACCAGGCAAAGAAAAGAGGGCAAAAACCAGGCTGTCACAATACACATGAAGAGTAGTTCAATATACACAGATTGTCGACAAATGGAATACGTAATGAAAAAAAAGATGGCATGAGATAATTTACATATATGATGCCTGGCTACATGGCGCTGCATCACTAGTAGAAAACCACCCATTAGTCCCGGTTCGTAAGGGCCTTTAGTCCCAGTTCATGAACCGGGACTAATGGGTCGTTACTAATACCTCCACCCATTAGTCCCGGTTCAATCCAGAACCGGGACCAATGCGCCTCCACGTGGCCCTGTGCGCCCACCCCAGTCAGGGGGCCTTTGGTCCCGGTTGGTGGCACCAACCGGGACCAAAATGCATCCACGCGTCAGCATTCCAGTTGCTGGGGTTTTTGTGTTTTTTTTTGAAAGGAGGGGAGGTTGGGGGTTTTGGGGGGTTAATTTAATTAGGTGTTTCATATATTGTGTTAGCTAGCTAATTAATAGAGAGAAGTGTCCTCTCTTATGTCCGTGCTTGGACGCTACGTACTATATATACATAAGTGATCGAGAGAACCATTCAGTACAGAAGTTCGTCATGCATACGGAGAGAAGTGATCGATCGACCTCTTCTTCTCCGAGAGGTTGGTCGAACAACAAGTTTTCGTATCATGTATCCGACGCTACTGGCTACATACATGTACAATATGTATAAGATCTCTTATAATTACAAACCCCTAGCTAGCATTTGAAATCAATTTCCACATGGTATTCTCCGGTTTTACTGATGACGTGGTCAAGAAAGAATCCCGCCAATTCCTCTTGAATTGCTTTCATGCGATCTGGTTGTAGGAGTTCATTCCGCATCTGCCACGTCTAATATGAAGAAGGGGCTTAATTAATACATATATATGAATGAAACTCAACAGAAATAATGGTGTAATAAAATGAAATTGTGAATATTATTGCTTACGCACTTCATATTGTCTTTGAGAGTAGCCCCGCTTGTTTTTCAAAGTCGCGGTGTCGATGAACTCGCACACGTAGTATCCACAGAAATCATTCCCTTCCTCCTGCCACAAGCACTTTACGAGAATAGAGGTCAATCAAACTGATAATGAAGCATTATAAATGGCATTGATGAAAGTATATATAGCTATATATAGAATCAAAGGGCCGGAGATGCCCGCAACTAGGTAGCCAGTAGTACTTACTTTCGGGTATGTATATCGCAGCTCCTTCGGCAGTCCCGGAGCTTCTGCGGTGAACTTTTTCCAAACCCTGCAAGACAAAGAAAATAATTATTATTACTTGAGATATTAGGAAATGAACAAAAAGTTACCGATATGGTGCGATAATTATGATCGATTGAACTTACTTGCTGAGCATTTCAGTCATGTCCGCATAGGTTTTGGGATCTTTCCGTCTCGAGTCTAAGACGGTTACTAGTCCACGCTCAAGCTTAATCTCCAGAAGAATATAGTGGTACCTGCGCACGCATGCATAACTTATCAATTACATTACTATAACCTCGCTTGATTAATAAGGGAAACCGAATATGTACACGACAATAACACTCACGGGCCGTTGTAAGGAAAGAGTATGGTATCTTTGTTTTTATTTTTTATCAATGATCGTAGCAAGTTGTCCTCGGCCTCTTTGACGTTCTTTTTAACCAGAAATACATCTATGATATTTGTGTTAATGAACCTAATATCATAAATTTCTTGTTTTTTGCACTCGACGATCTTCAATCTGCCTAATATATTGAGGATAATTAATTATAAATACATGCATGCAATGAAAGAGCCGAGCTATATATAGAGACTTAATGACAGAAATAGTACTTACAGGCAGTAGCAAAAGACCATTAATTTATCGAGGGCCTTTTGATTGAAGAACTCGAAGAACTCCTCAAATGGAACAGTCAACAGATCATTTGCAACGAGATCGTGCTCCTCTTTAATATGCAGATACAAAGCATTCTTACCATCAGACTCTCTGCAGGTTTCCATGTACCAATTATGGAATCTTCGCATCATTGTTGTCAGAGGTTTTTCATCTTTGACGAGAGGCTTCCCGTACTCGTATCTGTGTCCATCCACCTTCAAGAAATCAGGAAGTGCATCATCAGGCAGGTAATCGTCAAGATTGCCATAACCGGCAACCGTCCCCGGAGCATTAGACACATTGAGCGGGGGGCACGATTGATGTGCTTGTTCGCCGAGCTGGGCAATTTTTTCCCCTTTGCTCGTTGTTCTGACCTTTTAGCACTGATAGTAGTTCCCGACCGCTGGGCTTGGAGATATGTCTGTTCAGTAATGCGCTCATAGTTGGTTCTCGGCGGAGACTTTGGTGGTTTCCTCAGGGCATCGATAGTGCGCTTTGCTTTCATCGGATCTACCTTCTCTTCCGGAGGTGGATGTATCTTTGCTTTCACCCCTTCAAAGAACTCCTTCACGTGGGCCTGCACAATCGTATCGTTTTCCTCCTTGGACCTCTCGTACGGTAACTTCTCTAGAGGCTTGAGAGATGATGGACCGTATTTGTATTGCCTCCCGCCTCTGGTTGTGCTGCTAGACGCCGGAGCAGACGGAGCGGCTGCGGCGTCTGTCTTCTTTCGTGCTTGCTTACGAGGCGGAGGAGAAGGAGTACGGCGCACCCGAGCAGCCGGGGCGGCGGCGGGTCTCTTCCGCCCTTGCTGGCAAGGCGGAGAAGGAGGATCCTGTTGGCTGCTCGGGAGCGCCGGCGCAGGCGGAGAAGGAGGCGGAGTGCCGCCATGCGCCGGAGAAGGAGGCGGAGTGCCACCACGCGTGCCTTGATCGTCACTCGCTGGAGCAGGAGGCGGTGGAGGAGGCGGAGTGCCCTGACTCGCCGGAGCTGGAGGAGGAGGCGGAGGCGTCCAGTTCAGAAGGTTGATGAGCTCCTTCTTCCATAGGCATGGAGTCTTCAGAGCAGAACCCAGCCTAGTCTCCCCTTCACCGGTAGGGTGGTCAAGCACGAGGTCCTCAAATCCCTCCGTTATTTCATCCACCATCACCTTAGCATATCCTTTTGGAATCGGCTAGTAGTGATAAGTTGTGCCGGGTCCACTAGGATAAACTTGGCCAACAGCCGCCTTGACCTTCAAATTCATCCATCGCGCCATCAAGTGGCAATTTTGAGACTCCGTGATACCATCCACGGGATAGCTGGCAGGAGCCGTCAAGACATGCTCCGGCTGAAGCAGCTCGGTGGAAGCCACGCTGCTTCTCCGCTGAGATGGCGGGGTAGCTTCGGGGGAAGCTTCGGCATGTTGTTTGTTGCGATCTGCTGCTTCTCATTCCTCTTCTCGATCCTCTAGCCCCATTACCCTTCCAAGCAGCGCCTGCATTTGGTCCTGCTCCAGTTTCTTCCTCCTCTCGTGGGTTTTGTAACCCCCTGCGTCCGGAAAACCAACCTTCCACGGAATGGAGCCTGGCGTGCCTCGTGTCCGTCCAGGGTGCTCGGGATTCCCAAGGGCCATTGTGAGCTCGTCCTTCTCCCTGTTTGGAAGGAACATCCCTCGCTGCGCTGCATCGATATAGTGTCGATGGTTCTTGACTGGTATTTGCAGTTGCTCGTCCGTCCATTGACACTTCCATGTTACAGGGTCCAAGGTTCTGCCAGCCCCGAAGAACCAAGTCCGGCAACGGTCTGGCCAGCGCATTGTCTCTGGTTCGATCCCTTTTTCAAGCAGATCATGCTCAGCCTTGGACCACTTAGGCCGGGCTTTGAGGGAGCCACCTGACCCCGTGCGGTGGTGAAGCTTCTTCTTCGCAGCATTTTTCTTGTTTATCTCCGACATCTTCTTACTCTTTTGCGATGTCTTGTGGGCCACAAATGCGGGCCAGTGATCTTTGATCTTCTCATATTTGCCGATGAATTCTGGTGTCTTTTTTTCCTTGACAAACTGGTTCAGCTCTTTCCTCCACCTCCTCATTAGGCTTGCCATCTTCTTAAGAGCACAAGACTTGATTAATTTCTCTTTAACTATCTTCTCCGGATCCTCCTCTAGCGGTAGGGTGAAACTTGCCTTCAGCTCAGTCCAAAGATCTTCTTTCTGCATATCATTGACATAAGACACCTCTGCGTCTTCATCCTTAGCAGGCTTATACCATTGCTGGATGCTGATCGGGATCCTGTCCCTAACAAGAACCCCGCACTGAGCAGAAAATGCCTTCCTTGTCCGGATGGGTTCAATCGGTTCGCCGTCGGGCGCGATTTCTATGATCTCAAACTTTTCATCCGAGCTCAACTTTTTCTTCGGGCCTCGTCTCCTTACCGAAGTTGTGCTCGATCCGGAGGGCTAGAAATTATAAGGAAGAAAGACGACAGTAATTAATATGTGTACATATACCAAAACAATGGATGCATCAATTAACTAGTCAGCACGGGCTTAACTAATATATATATACCTGGCCGGACTCGGTTCGGTGACTGGAGCAGTCAGCACGGTCTCCTTCGTCTTGTACCTCCATTGTGTCACCGGAGCCATCATGAACATAGTCCTCCTCTTGTACCGGCATTAATGGGTCGAAGCCACCATCATAAACATAGCCCTCTTCTTCATCTAGCTGATCAACGGTGTCGAGGAGAAATGACGCAACACCATCACTTGATCCATTTGCGATTATGTCCCCCAACATCGCTTCTGTTTCTTCGTCTCGGGAGTGCTCCATAGTTTCTGCAAATATTTACAACATGTCAATTATTATTCAAACAT
>NC_041393.1:771999400-772000298 GCF_002162155.2 Triticum dicoccoides | reverse complement strand
ATATATATATATATATATATATATATATATATATATATATATATATATATATATATATTAGTGGCAAACGTAGAACTAGCTAGCTAATGACAGTAAGGAATCATGTTAGTGGCCTCGACACAACGCTTCAAGGGTTTGGGGTGGCCTCGACGCTAACGCTCTTTTAACTTGATAAATTTGGGTGGCCTCGAGAGAGTTAATTTGTCGGGTAGGGGCGTGGCGGGAGGGGGTAGGAGACCACAACATCGTTTTCTCTCTAGGGTTTGGGTGTCCTCGAGAGTTTTGGTCGAGCGAGAGGGCCAAGGGGGGTGTTGCAGTTGTATAAGTTATCACGGTCGAGAGGGGGTATATATATATATCGACCGCCCCTCATGTGGAAGTTATCTAGAGCGGGTTATATCTTCTTCTCCTCTTCTTTTTCTTCTTCTCCCTCGAGAAAGGAAAATAATTAAGGAAAAGGAAGAAAAGAGAAAAAGGAAGAAGGAAGAAGAAGATAAAAAAAAGAGGAGAAGAAGAAAGGAATAGAGAAAGAAGAAAAAATAGAATTTCTACTTTCTCCTCTATTCCTTTCTTCTTCTCCTCTTCTTTTTCTTCTTTTTTCCTCTTCTTATTTATTTCTCCTCTTCTTCCTCTCCTCTTTTTCTCCTTTCTTCCTCTTCTTATTTTCCTTTTTCCTCTCATTCTTTTAGTATTGCTTGTTTTAAAAAAATGTTCAAATGAATATACAAACATTTGCATATTATACAATAATTAATATCACCAATAGATACAATAAATACAGAGCGACGAAGAGCCAATAGATACAAAAAATCTATGAACAGAAAAAAAACATGAACAATAAATACACATATGAACAATAAATACATATATGAACAAAAACATGCTCTGAACAATTTTT
>NC_041393.1:771989960-771998875 GCF_002162155.2 Triticum dicoccoides | reverse complement strand
CCCTTTAGTCTCGGTTGGAGCCACCAACCAGGACCAAAGGCCCCTGTGCTGCCCGCATCGGGGCCAAAGTTTAGTCCCACCTCGCTAGTTGAGAGGGGCGCGCAGTGGTTTATAAGCCCCACTGCCACACCCCTCTCGAGCTCCTCTCTTCTGCAGGCTTATGGGCCTACTTGCGACTACTTTGCCTGATGGGCCTTCTGGGCCTACTGCGGGCCTGAATCCTGGCCCATATTAGGGTTTCAAATTGTATTCAGGCCGTGGGGCCCTAGTGGGGGGCATTTCTTTTGTTTTTTTGTTTTCTTTACTTATTGTTGCTATTTTTATTTTTTTTCCAGTTTTTTTGTTTTGTTTTGTGCATTATTTATTTTCTTTTGTTTTTTGCTTTATTTTTAATTCTTTTTGCTTTTAGTTTTAAGAAAATTATAAACTTTCCACTTTTTTGTTTTTTTGTTTTCTTTCTTGCTTTATTTATTTTATTTTGTTTCTACTTACAACAAAATACTTATTGTTGCTATTTTTAATTATTACGAGGGCCGAACCATAAGACATTAAAGCATTTCAAATGAACTCTGAAAAAGTTGAAAGTTGGCATGGTATCATAAATTGACCCACACATAGCATGTGCATGTACAAAACGGACAATGGTATCATACTCGTCAGTTACAAAGTTGGCAGGGTATCATCATAATAGTTGCGGGAGAAAGTCTTCACTTTTTCTTCGCTTGTGTCATTTGCTTATTGCGCCGTAACAATGGATAATCTTCATCGTTTATCAGGATGCTGGGGTCAGCCTTGACTTTAAAGGGAGGAATTTCATGAAACTTTTCATAATCTTCAGACATGTCTGTCTTGTCCTCCACTCCCACGATGTCCCTTTTTCCTGAAAGAACTATGTGGCGCTTTGGCTCATCGTATGATGTATTCACTTCCTTATCTTTTCTCTTTCTCAGTCTGGTAGACATTTCCTTCACATAGATAACCTGTGCCACATCATTGGCTAGGACGAACGGTTCATCAGTGTACCCAAGATTTTTCAGATCCACTGTTGTCATTCCGTACTGTGGGTCTACCTGTACCCCGCCTCCTGACACATTGACCCATTTGCACTTAAACAAAGGGACCTTAAAATCATGTCTGTAGTCAGGTTCCCATATGTCCACTATGTAACCATAATATGTGTCATTTCCCCTCTCGGTTGTTGCATCAAAGCGGACACCGCTGTTTTGGTTGGTGCTCTTTTGATCTTGGTCAATCGTGTAAAATGTATTCCCATTTATCTCGTATCCTTTCCAAATCAATACAGTCAAAGATGGTCCCCTAGATAACAAGTACAGCTCATCACAAACAGTGTGGTCACCTCTGATACGTGCTTCCAACCAACTGCTGAAAGTCCTGATGTGTTCACATGTAATCCAGTCGTCGCACTGCTCCGGGTGTTTGGAGCGCAGACTGTTCATGTGTTCATCGACATACGGGGTCACCAAGGTAGAGTTCTGTAGAACTGTGTAGTGTGCTTGAGACCAAGAATATCCGTCCCTGCATATTATTGAGTCCCTTTAAAGCGTGCCTTTTCCAGTCAGTCTCCCCTCATACCGTGATTTAGGGAGACCTATCTTCTTAAGGCCAGGAACGAAGTCAACACAAAACCCGATGACATCCTTTGTTTGATGGCCCATGGAGATGCTTCCTTCTGGCCTAGCGCGGTTACGGACATATTTCTTTAGGACTCCCATGAACCTCTCAAAGGGGTACATATTGTGTAGAAATACGGGGCCCAGAATGACAATCTCGTCAACTAGATGAACTAGGACGTGCGTCATGATATTGAAGAAGGATGGTGGGAACACCAGCTCTAAACTGACAAGACATTGCACCACATCACTCCTTAGCCTTGGTATGATTTCTGGATCGATCACCTTCTGAGATATTGCATTGAGGAATGCACATAGCTTCACAATGGCTAATCGGACGTTTTCCGGTAGAAGCCCCCTCAATGCAACCGGAAGCAGTTGCATCATAATCACGTGGCAGTCATGAGACTTCAGGTTCTGAAACTTTTTCTCTGCCATATTTATTATTCCTTTTATATTCGACGAGAAGCCAGTCGGGACCTTCATACTAAGCAGGCATTCAAAGAAGATTTCCTTCCTTTCTTTGGTAAGAGCATAGCTGGCAGGACCTTCATACTGCTTTGGAGGCATGCCGTCTTTTTCGTGCAAACGTTGCAGGTCCTCCCGTGCCTCAGCTGTATCTTTTGTCTTCCCATACACGCCCAAGAAGCCTAGCAGGTTCACGCAAAGGTTCTTCGTCACGTGCATCACGTCGATCGAAGAGCGGACCTCTAGGTCTTTCTAGTAGGGTAGGTCCGAAAATATAGATTTCTTCTTCCACATGGGTGCGTGTCCCCCAGCGTCACTCGGAACAGCTAGTCCGCCGGGACCCTTTCCAAAGATTACGTGTAAATCATTGACCATAGCAAGTACGTGATCACCGGTACGCATGGCGGGCTTCTTCCGGTGATCTGCCTCGCCTTTGAAATGCTTGCCTTTCTTTCGACATTGATGGTTGGTCGGAAGAAATCGACGATGGCCCAGGTACACATTCTTCCTGCAGCTTGCCAGGTATATACTATCGGTGTCAAGTAAACAGTGCGTGCATGCGTGTTATCCCTTGTTTGTTTGTCCTGAAAGGTTACTGAGAGCGGGCCAATCGTTGATGGTCACGAACAGCAACGCCTTTAGGTTAAATTCCTCCTGTTTGTGCTCATCCCACGTACGTACACCGTTTCCATTCCACAGCTCTAAAAGTTCTTCAACTAATGGCCTTAGGTACACATCAATGTCATTGCCGGGTTGCTTAGGGCCTTGGATGAGAACTGGCATCATAATGAACTTCCGCTTCATGCACATCCAAGGAGGAAGGTTATACATACATAGAGTGATGGGCCAGGTGCTATGATTGCTGCTCTGCTCCCCGAAAGGACTAATGCCATCCGCGCTTAAAGCAAACCATACGTTCCTTGGCTCACTTGCAAACTCATCCCAGTACTTTCTCTCGATTTTTCTCCACTGCGACCCGTCAGCGGGTGCTCTCAACTTCCCTTCTTTCTTACGGTCCTCACTGTGCCATCGCATCAACTTGGCATGCTCTCTGTTTCTGAACAGACGTTTCAACCGTGGTATTATAGGAGCATACCACACCACCTTCGCATGAACCCTCTTCCTGGGGGGCTCGCCGTCAACATCACCAGGGTCATCTCGTCTGATCTTATACCGTAATGCACCGCATACCGGGCATGCGTTCAGATCCTTGTACGCACCGCGGTAGAGGATGCAGCCATTAGGGCATGCATGTATCTTCTGCACCTCCAATCCTAGAGGGCATACGACCTTCTTTGCTGCGTATGTACTGTCGGGAAATTTGTTATCCTTTGGAGTCTTCTTCTTCAATATTTTAAGTAGCTTCTCAAATCCTTTGTCAGGCACAGCATTCTCTGCCTTCCACTGCAGCAATTCCAGTGCGGTACCCAGCTTTGTGTTGCCATCTTCGCAATTGGGGTACAACCCTTTTTTGTGGTCCTCTAGCATGCGATCGAACTTCAGCTTCTCCTTTTGACATTCGCATTGCGTCCTTGCATCGGCAATGACCCGGCGGAGATCATCATCATCGGGCACATAGTCTGGTTCCTCTTGATCTTCAGCAGCTTCGCCCGTTGCAGCATCATCATGCACATCGTCTGGTTCCTCTTGATCTTCAGGAGCATCACCGTATTCAGGGGGCACATAGTTGTCATCGTACTCTTCTTCTTCGCCATCTTCCATCATAACCCCTATTTCTCCGTGCCTCGTCCAAACATTATAGTGTGGCATGAAACCCTTGTAAAGCAGGTGGGTGTGGAGGATTTTCCGGTCAGAGTAAGACTTCGTATTCCCACATACAGGGCATGGACAACACATAAAACCATTCTGCTTGTTTCCCTCAGCCACTTCGAGAAAATCGTGCACGCCCTTAATGTACTCGGAGGTGTGTCTTGAACCGTACATGCATTGCCGGTTCATCTGCGTGCATTATATAATTAAGTGACCAAATTAATAGAAGTTCATCATGACATTAAAACCAAAGTACATCCATAGTTCTCATCTAACAACATAAAGCTCTGCAGAGCATCTAAATTAATTAAACCATACACTGAAACTATGTAAAACATTTCAATGCGAAAACAAATGTGATCATAATCGCAACCAATGTAACAACTGATCCAACGGCATAATGATACCAAGCCTCGGTATGAATGGCATATTTTCTAATCTTTCTAATCTTCAAGCGCATTGCATCCATCTTGATCTTGTGATCATCGACGACATCCGCAACATGCAACTCCAATATCATCTTCTCCTCCTCAATTTTTCTAATTTTTTCCTTCAACAAATTGTTTTCTTCTTCAACTAAATTTAACCTCTCGACAATAGGGTCGGTTGGAATTTCCAGTTCAACAACCTCCTAGATAAATAAAATCTATGTCACGTTGGACGGCATAATTGTCATAAACAATAAATGAACCAATAGTTACGAAAAGATAATATATACCACATCTGAATCATAGACAGGACGAGGGACGACGGGGGCGGATACCAAAATCATCGCACTATATAAGATGCAATAATAAAAGTAAGAAAATTATAACAGTATCTATATAAACATACAAGTAAGAGTTTTTTTTCCTTTCAGAAAGAAGATAAGAACAAGAGGCTCACCACGGTGGTGCCGGCGACGCGGGCGATCGACGGCGGTGAAGACGGGGACGAGACGTGACGGACCGCTAAACCTATACAAATATTGAGAAAAGCTTGGAGGTGGAGCTTGGAGAGGAGAAAGCTTAAGTAGTGTGGCTCGGGCATTCCATCCAACACCTCGTGTGCATAGGAGGTGAGCTAGAGCAACACAAAGCTCTCTCCTCGCCGGCCACGAAAAACAGAGCAGTGAGAGTGCTTTGCCTGCGGGGTATATATAGGCAATTAATTGGTCCCGGTTCGTGGCATGAACCGGGACTAAAGGGAAGCCTTTGGTCCCGGTTCATTCCCCCAACCGGGACCAATGATGGTGGGCCAGGAGCAAGGCACATTGGTCCCGGTTCGTCCCGCCAACCGGGACCAAAAGGTCCAGACGAACCGGGACCAATGGCCCACGTGGCCCGGCCGGCCCCCTGGGCTCAAGAACCGGGTCCAATGCCCCCATTGGTCCCGGTTCTGGATTGAACCGGGACTAATGGGCTGGACCGGCCTGGACCATTACCCCCTTTTCTACTAGTGCATAATTCACATATATGATAACTGGCTGAAAAACATTGCATTGCATAATTCACATATCTGATATAGAAAGCAAATAGCAGGCATTCACACAAAGCATGTCTAATCTAAGCAGATGGCACGATACAATTCACATCTACGATGACTGGTTGAACAGGATGACATTGCATGTTTCACGTATATGATGCCTGGCTAAAGAAGATGGCATTGCATAATTCCCATATAATCCCTCCGTTCCTAAATATTTGTCTTTTGAGAGATTTCAAATGGACAACCACATATGGATGTATATAGACATATTTTAGAGTGTAGATTCACTCATTTTGTTCCGTATGTAGTCACTTGTTGAAATCTCTAAAATGACAAATATTTAGGAATGGTGGAAGTATGATATAGAAACCAAACAGGTGGCATTCACACAAAGGAAATCTAAACTAAGTTGATGACATATAATATGTATAATGTAAGCAACGCGAGGCACCATATGCATTATATGACCAACATCAGCATGCCAGGTTAGAGCAAACACCTCAGTTGGTAAACAGGCGTGGTCGGCTCCTTCTGAATCCCCATCTGAACAGTTATCTTCCTCTGGAATACAATCTAGAAATGCAGGAGAGGGGGGGGGGGGCACTTCGCCCACCATGGAGCGGCGTCTGCATGACATTATATTCCCAAGCAACGGTCTTCTCTTTTTCTCTACATGTTCAGTACGATTGTGTACAATATCTGACATGCATAATAAAAAATTACTTAGATTTTGTAAGGCCTAAGGGGTGCATGCAAAAATCAAGACTGGTGGTAGCGAACGAGTGGATGGATCCAAAACTAATGATAGCAGGCAGATTATAGCTTCAGTTTAAAAAGATAGACAATGGATCATCTATTGTTTGTTGCCCACCCAACATGAACCACATAGAAGACCCCAGATGAAGCAGATTAGACAGATACTATACGTTGCTGCCTCGATATGAGACCCACAAGGATTTTAAGACTCAAGTTTGAATGATAAAGTAGCAGGTAATAATAACCGATGTATAACGTAAGCAAACACGAAAGACTGCGATCTCTCTTCCGGAACTGTGTAGTCCTCAGGTTCATCTGCTTAGTTGATGATGGTAATGCAGTTAGCGTGGCTGCCGGCAACGGGGAAGATGATCTGAGGCGGGTGAAAGAAAGTCTACAGGGGGGATCTCTGCTGTAGTGAATGCTTCTGTCGATAGTGCACCTCAGGTGGGGTGGATGACGGCACGGCAGGAGCAGGACATAACACACATAATTTTTTTTGACACCTATCTGAAAATGAAGTAAATCTGTAAGGGCTCCTTAGAATTGGAGGATTCTATAAATGCAGAACACAGGAATAGGATAGGAATGCACGTGCAAAATAGAGCATTTGGAAACATAGGATTTCAGTCAACCTGGGTGTTTGGTTCACATGAATTGGAAGAACATGGGAATGGAGAAACATGGTCAAATTAAAGTCAAACCATGTGAAATGAAAAAATAAGAATCTTATTATGCCAGTAATGCAATTAGTTCTGTTCTCCATGCATATTAATTTGAAAAGGACATCCAAGTGAATATTAAAAATTCCTACGTTTTTTCTTTGAAAGATACACCAAAGGGGAAAAAATCCTCCAGTTTTGTATTGCTCCACTCCTTCTAACCAAATGCACGAATAGTAGTTCCATAGCAAAGGATCCCTGAGGGATCGACATGAATGCAGAGTAACAAAGTGATGCAACGAGTGTACAACCTCTTTGGCATAGCCTTGTGGACCTCAGCATCATTGGGTTGGACGTGGAGGATGGTGATGCTAGTGTGACTGTCGGAGGCGGGGAAGAAGATCCGAGGCCTCTGGAAACGGCGCCGAAGGTACTGCTCCGCTGTGATGGACGGTTCCATTGTTGGAGCAGCTCCGGTGAGGTGTACGGCGGTGAGGCTGAAGCAGGACAAGACAGACAACGTTAATCTGAAGTGAGACTCTAATATCATCTAAAATAGATGATGTAAAATACATCACCAAAAAGTGCTAGATGTAAAACGCATCAGCCGCGCCACGACCGCTCCGATAGATGCTGTAAGTACTGTTTACTCTGAACTTAACTGAAGAAACTGAACTTTACAGTCGAAACTGAAGTTTACTATCGAAACTGAATGAACTAGTAACAGAGCATTGCAATAGATGTTTAGGGCATTCGAGCACTAGTAGCAGAGAAGCAGTGATCTAAATCAGCAGACGCTCGAGCAAGGAACGCACTAGCAGAGAGCAAGTCGTGCAGTAGCACCACGAGCGAGTGATAAAGCAACAACTCCTATAGCTACCGGAGGTCATGCAGCAGCAGCAGCAGCAGCACAAGCAAGAGAAAGAGTAGTGCAGCAGCGCGACGGACAGCAAGAACAGAGCTGCAAGTTGAGCGAGAGATGGAGCAGCTACAGCTATTGCTGATGTGGAAGGCACCACCGAGGAAGCAACGACATGGCGGAGAGACGCCACGGATAATGTGGCCGGTGACGGCACCGTCGATGGTGACCCGCCATGGCTGCTAGGTATCGATCACCGGCAGCCCCGTGAGATCGAATAGAAGATAAAATACAGCGGTGAGTGCAGAACCTCCTTCGTGGCACCGAGTTGGCCTCGGCTTCATCAGAGGAATTGGTGAGTGAGGGAGTTCCGGACTAGGGGGTGTCCGGATAGCCGAACTATCATCATCGGCCGGACTCCAAGACTATGAAGATACAAGATTGAAGACTTCGTCCCGTGTCCAGATGGGACTTTGTGTAGATCTCCTACCTTTGTAACCGACTCTGTGTAACCCTAGCCCTCTCCGGTGTCTATATAAACCGGATGGCTGTAGTCCATAGGACGAACAACAATCATACCATAGGCTAGCTTCTAGGGTTTAGCGTCCTTGATCTCGTGGTAGATCCACTCTTGTAACACACATCATCAATATTAATCAAGCAGGACGTAGGGTTTTACCTCCATCAAGAGGGCCCGAACCTGGGTAAAACATCATGTCCATTGTCTCCTGTTACCATCCGCCTAGACGCACAGTTCGGGACCCCTACCCGAGATCCGCCGGTTTTGACACCGACATTGGTGCTTTCATTGAGAGTTCCTCTGTGTCGTCACCGATAGGCTCGATGGCTTCTTCAATCATCATCAACGACGTAGTCCAGGGTGAGATGTTCCTCCCCGGACAAATCTTCGTATTCGGCGGCTTTGCACTGCGGTCCAATTCGCTTGGCCAACTAGAGCAGATCGAAAGCTACGCCCCTGGCCGTCAGGTCAGATTTGGAAGTTTTAACTTCACGACTGATATCCGCGGGGACTTGATCCTCGATGGATTCGAGCCACAGCCGAGCGTGCCGCACTGTCGCGGCGAGCATGATTTAGCTCTGCAGCCGGACAGTACCCTGGAGGCCGCACTCGAAACCGCTCCGATCTTCGATTCGGAGCCAGCTGCGCAAATCGAGGACGGATGCCTAGACACCGCCTCGGAGGCTGCAACCTCTATGGCGATAGAGCCGAACACTGACTTTGTCCCTCATAAAGCTCGTGAGTCCGAGGTGCCAGACTCCTCGCCGGACTCCGAACCTCCC
>NC_041393.1:771938779-771989491 GCF_002162155.2 Triticum dicoccoides | reverse complement strand
ATTGGGCGCCGATCATGGAGTTCACCACGGCGGATATCTTTCAACACTCACCTTTCGGCGACATCTTGAGTTCGCTAAAGTATCTCTCGTTATCAGGAGAGCCCTGGCTGGACTGCGGTCAGGACGGTTGGGATGCGGACGACGAAGAAATTCAAAGACCACCCACCACCCACTTGGTAGCCGCTGTCGACGATTTAACCGACATGCTAGACTACGACTCCGAGGACATCGACGGTATGGACGACGATGCCGGAGACGACCAAGAACCAGCGCCTACGGGGCACTGGACAGCCACCTCATCATATGACATATACATGGTGGATATCCCAAAAGATGGGAATGGCGAAGGAACAGAGGAGGATGACCCCTCCAAAAAGCAGGCCAAGCGCCGGCGTCAGCGGCGCCGCTCTAAATCCCGCCACAGCAAGAATGAAGACTCCGGCACCGGAGACAATAATACACCGGACAGTGCCGAAGACAACCCACTCCAGCAAGATGCAGCGCAGGAGGACGGAGACGCTAGCCCATATGAAGGAGCGGCAGAAGAAGAGGCATAGGATTATACGCCTCCCTCTAGGGACGAAGCGAGCCTCGACGATGACGAATTCGTCGTGCCTGAGGATCTCGTAGAACAAGAGCGTTTTAAACGCAGGCTTATGGCCACGGCGAACAGCCTCAAGAAAAAGCAGCAACAGCTTAGAGCTGATTAGGATCTGCTAGCCGATAGATGGACTGAAGTCCTCGCGGCCGAAGAGCATGAGCTCGAGCGCCCCTCCAAAAGCTACCCTAAACGCAAGCTGCTCCCCCAATTAGAGGAGGAGGCTTACGAACCCGCATCACCAGGAGACAATACGGCGGACCGACCACCCCGTGGTCGCGACAGAGAGGCCTCTAGGCCCTTCACTAGACCCGTACCCCGGCATCGCTCGAAAAGCACACGGCCACAGGGGAACACTCCAGACTTGCGAGATATATTGGAGGATAAGGCAAGACAATCAAGATCGATCTATGGATCACATGGGCGTCCCACGATACGTGACGACAACCGTCGCGCCGGACACAGTAAGTAATGGATCCCTTGAGCTCCGTCGTGATATCACCCAGTACAGAGGCGCCGCACACCCACTATGCTTCACAGATGAAGTAATGGATAATCAAATCCCCGAGGGGTTTAAACCCGTCAATATTGAATATTATGATGGCACAACAGACCCCGCGGTTTGGATCGAAGACTATCTCCTTCACATCCACATGGCCCGCGGTGACGATCTTCACGCCATCAAATACCTCCCCCTCAAGCTTAAAGGACCAGCCCGGCATTGGCTCAACAGCTTGCCAGCAGAGTCAATTGGGAGTTGGGAGGACCTGGAGGCCACATTCCTCGATAACTTCCAGGGCACTTATGTGCGACCACCAGACGCTGATGACCTAAGCCACATAATTCAGCAGCCAGACGAATCGGCTAGACAATTCTGGACCCGGTTCTTAACCAAGAAAAAAAATCGTCGACTGTCCGGATGCGGAGGCCCTCGCGGCCTTCAAGCATAACATCCGCGACGAGTGGCTTGCCCGGCACCTGTGACAGGAAAAGCTGAAATCCATGGCAGCCCTCACATCACTCATGACCCGCTTCTGCGCGGGTGAGGACAGCTGGCTAGCACGCAGCAACAACCTTAGCAAAAATTCTGGCAGTCAGGATTTCAAGGACGGAAATGGCAGGCAGCATCGTAACAAAAACAAACGCCGCATTAACGGCGACAATAGTGAGGATACGGCAGTCAATGCCGGATTCAGAGGCTCTAAACCCGGTCAGCGGAAAAATCCATTCAAACGAACTACTCTTGGTCCGTCCAATTTGGATCGAATACTCGACCGCTTGTGCCAGATACACGGCACCCCCGAAAAGCCAGCTAACCATACCAACATGGACTGTTGGGTATTCAAGCAGGCAGGCAAGTTAATTGCCGAAAACAATGACAAGGGGCTGCATAGCGACGACGAGGAAGAGACCCGACCGCCGAACAATAGAGGACAGAAGGGTTTCCCCCACAGGTGCTGACGGTGAACATGATATACGCAACGCACATACCCAAAAGGGAGCGGAAGCGTGCACTCAGGGATGTCTACGCGATGGAGCCAGTTGCCCCAAAGTTCAATCCATGGTCCTCCTGCCCGATCACTTTTGACCGAAGGGACCACCCCACCAGCATCCGCCACAGCGGATTCGCCGCATTGGTCTTAGACCAAATCGTCGATGGATTTCACCTAACAAGAGTCCTTACGGACGGCGGCAGCAGCCTGAACCTGCTTTACTAGGATATAGTGCGCAAAATGGGCATAGACCCCTCAAGGATTAAACCTACCAAAACAACCTTTAAAGGCGTCATACCAGGTGTAGAAGCCAATTGTACAGACTCAATTACACTGGAAGTGGTCTTCGGATCCCCGGATAACTTCCAAAGCGAGGAGTTAATCTTCGACATAGTCCCGTTCCGTAGCGGCTATCATGCCTTGCTCGGACGTACCGCGTTTGCAAAGTTCAACGTGGTGCCGCACTACGCATACATCAAGCTCAAGATGCCAGGCCCTCGAGGAGTCATCACAGTCAAGGGAAACACTGAGCGTTCTCTCCGCACGGAGGAACATACAGCGGCTCTCGCGGCAGAAGTGCAATGCAGCCTCTTAAGGCAATTCTCGAGTCCGGCCGTTAAGCGGCCAGACATAGCTAAGCGCGCCCGGAGTAACTTACAACAAGACCACCTGGCACGTTCCGAGCATGCATAGCAGTGCGGCCCCAACCCCAGCCCCTGCGAAACATCAAAGCAGGTCCTTCGCGTAAACCATTACGCTCCGAAGATACCATGGGCATGGGGCACGACCACGATAATCCCAGACTGCGGCTCAACCACACCAGGGGATCTCAAGTGTGTCGTTCTTTTTTCTTTTCTTTTTACCTTTTATTTTTTACCCATAGGACTCCGTTTGTCAGAGGCCCTGTCCGGCAGCAGACCTGCCGAACTCACGATGCAACCGCCAGGGAAGCATAAAGGGTACAACGAATATACAGGTGGTCTCCATTACGATCATTTTTATACACCAATATGCAGCCTACTCCTGGAGGGCAACATGTTTAACAGTCCCATCCCTTGCTTATCACACTATTTGTATCGTTCTGCATTCATAGCAGCACTTATTGAATAAAACAATGCAGCACCTTTTTGCTTATAATTGCATTTCTTTTTCATACATATGTTCATTCACGGCATGTTGCATCCGTACACTTTGGTACGGCTAATATACACCAGGGGCTTATGTTTCCCGCATTATGGTGTGATGAGTCCGAACACTTTTGCAAGTGCGGCACCCCGAACTTATAGCACTATATGCATCGTCTCCGAATCATGTCTTGGGTCAATAGTTGGGTTTGCCCGGCTCCCATGTTTTGGTACCTTACGTTCCATTATATTGGCTAAGGTAGCACTGGGAGAACCACTGAGATTGCGCCCCAGTTGAGATGGGTTAACGCCTCAGTGGAGAAAGCTAAAACTGACCGTCATGATGAGGCGAGAGCCGGTCGCTGTTCGAGAGGTTTTTTGCGAGTCCTTAAAGACTTATGCCGCTTAGAGCGAGGAGTTGGATACTGTCCGGCCAAGGCGTGGATAGCGCCCCAAATTCGGCCTTCCGAAGACTAGGGGCTTCGCCGAAATTTAAAATTATAGAATTCTATGTCTAAGTGAGAAAGTTCAAGCATTATAAGTCCGGTTGCCTTGTTCGCTGTGTTGAGCGCCTCCCTAGATGGACCCAAAAATGGGAACAAGAGCGCTCAAATTTATCCCGAACACCCCAGCACTCGTGGCATGGGGGCTGAAGCCGACGACTTGTCATCTCTCAGATTTGATAAACAGCCGCACAAAAGGTAATATTTTAAATTAACAAGCGTTGCTTAGCGCATATGAACTAAGTTTTCAGCGCACAGGATAACAAAATGCGAGTCTACTCAAATATTACATCTTTGGAGCACTCACCCGCAATAATGCGGGCGCCCTTCAGCACACTCTTATAATACATCTCGGGCGTGTGATGCTCCTTGCCCTCTGGTGGTGGGTCCGTCACGAGCTTCTGGGCATCAATCTTGCCCCAGTGCACCTTTGCGCGGGCAAGGGCCCGACGGGCACCCTCAATGCAAGCGGAGTGCTTGATGACTTCAACCCACGGGCACGCATCCACCAGCCGCCGCACCAGGCCGAAGTAGCTCCCAGGCATGGCCTCCTTAGGCCACAGCCGAACTATGAGGCCCTTCATGGCTTGTTCGGCCGACTTGTGGAGCTCGACCAGCTGCTTCAGCTGGTCGCTAAGGGGCACTGGATGTCCGGCCTCAGCATACTGAGACGAGAAGACCTTCTCCGTCGAGCTCCCCTCCTCGGCCCGATAGAATGCGGCAGCATCGGACACTCTGCGAGGAAGATCTGCAAACGCTCCTGGAGAGCTCTGAATTCGGGTAAGCAACAGGTAATTAACGCTCACATGCTTACTTTGCATGAAAAATGCCTTACCCGCTGCTATTTTCTTCACCGCCTTAATCTCCTGGAGGGCCTTGTAGGCTTCGGCCTTATCGGCTTCGGCACTCTCAAGAGCCGTTGCAAGCTCAGACTCTTGAGTCTTCGAGTCACGCTCCAAGCTCTCATGTTTTTTCACGAGATCCTGGAGCTCTTGCTGTACCTCCGCCACCCGCGCCTCCTGTTTCTCTCGCTCGGTGTGCTCCGCGGCCGCATTGCGTTCGGCCGCGGCTACCGCCTCCTTCAGGGTCGCCACCTCGTTAGTGGCCCCTGCAATACCCACGTTATCCTTGTAATTTTCTTGCAACCAAATCCTTTTCTGTAAGGTACAATTTTCATAAGGTATTACTCACCTTCTTTTTCCTCAAGCTGCTTCTTGGCATGGCCGAGCTCGTTCTCGGACCGCTCGAGGTTTTCCTTCAAAGTATTGACCTCTGCAGTCAGTGCGGCGGAGGTCAGCAGCACAGCCTGCAATCCCATATTGACATATTTTTTATGACTCCTGCGTTTATCTTTCTAAAGATCCTCAGTCCGGCTTTTCTTTCCGAACACCGAACCGAGCATCAGGGGCTACTGTCTATGCGGTACCATTTTACATATATTGAAATTCTTACCTCAAAGCCTGTTAGAAGGCTGCTGCAGGCTTCGGTCAGCCCGCTCTTGGCGAGCTGAACCTTCTGAATCACCGCACTCATAACAGTGCGGTGTTCCTCTTTGATGGAGGCACCGTTGAGCGCCTCCAGCAAATTATCCGGCACCTCCGGTTGGACGAAGGCAGCCGGCGTCGCGGTCTTTCCCTTCTTACGAAGGGGTCACCCACCGGACTCCGGAGCCACTGTGGCCTCCGGGGCTCAGTCCGGTGCAAAGTTCGGGAGGTTGTCCTATGACACCTCCGGGGCCTCCTCCTCCTAGTAGGTCCCTTCCTGGGATCCCACCTCGGCGTCGTCCATGGCACGGGGGGTGGAGGCAGTCGGAAGGGAATCCATATCCGACGCACCCAAGGACCCGCTCGACGAAACGGGAAGATCATCCTTGGCCGGACTGCAGGGTTGTATGCGGCATTAGAAAGACATTATGTGGCGAAAAGAAAAAACCTTGAAGTCATTCGGGAGTCTGGATACTTACGATCTCGCCAGGGGCTTGGCTCTTGGAGGCCAGTCCTCCTCGTCGTCACTGGCATTGGCGGAGCAGTCCGGGGCAAGAGTTTTTCCCTTCTTGGACCCTTCGGCCTCCCTTGTTGGGGAGGCCTTCCTTTTCTTCCCTCCCCCCGCTGGGGGAGAGGCTTTCTTCTTCTCCTCCTCGCCTTGGTGGGAGGATTCGGCCTCGGATTCATCATCCGATAGCACTTGAAAACAGGAACTCTTCTGAGTCCCCGTGGCCTTCTTCTTGGCCTTCTTCTCCGGCACCACGTGGGGTGCCGGAGCCAGCAGCCCCGTTAGGCGGGCGTCCGCTGGGTCGTCTGGCAATGGGGCCGGACAGATAGTCCGTTCGGCCTTCGCCAGCCAGTCCTGTCAAAGGTAAAGGGAGTTTAGATCCCGCATAGAGTCAAACTATGGAAAACAAGTGGCAAAATGGCTTACCTCGTCAGCTGGACGCTGCGAGCGGAATCCGCGATCTTCGGTAGCGGATGCAGGAGCCTCGGCGCCCTTGAACAGCACCTTCCATACATCTTCGTACGTAGTGTCGAAGAGCCCGCTCAGGGTTTGGTGCTGCGCCGGATCAAACTCCCACATGTTGAAACCCCGTCGTTGGCACGGGAGAATCCGGCGGATGAGCATGACCTGGACTACGTTGACAAGCTTGAGCTTCTTGTCCACCAGCTTTTGGATACAGGCTTGGAGTCCGGTCAGCTCCTCCGAATCCCCCTAGATCAGGCCACTCTCTTTCTAGGAGGTGAGCCGTGTAGGGATGCCGGATCTGAATTCGGGGGCCGCCGCCCAATTGGCATCACGCGGCTCGGTGATGTAGAACCACCCCGATTGCCACCCCTTGATGGTTTCCATGAAAGTGCCCTCCATCCATGTAACGTGGGACATCCTGCCCACCATGGCGCCTCCGCACTCCGCTTGGCTGCCCTTCACAACCTTCGGCTTGACATTGAAGGTCTTGAGCCACAAGCCGAAGTGGGGCTGGATGCAGAGGAAGGCCTCGCACAAGACGATAAACGCCGAGATGTTGAGGATAAAATTTGGGGCCAGGTCATGGAAATCTACGCCGTAGTAGAACATGAGCCACCGGATGAAGGGATGAAGTGGGAAGCCCAGTCCGCGGCTGAAATGGGGAAGAAATACTACCCTATCATGGGGCCTGGGGGTGGGGATGAGCTCTCCCTCGTCGGGGAGCCGATGCGCGATGTCGCTGGACAAATATCCGGCGTCGCGCAGCTTCTGGATCTGCCCCTCCATGACGGAGGAGGCCATCCACTTGCCTCCCGCTCCGGACATAGTTGGAGAAGGTTGAGGAGAGAAGTGCGGACTTGGACGCTGGAGCTCGAGTTCGCGGAGATGGATAAGCAAAGGAGGAAGAAGGCGCAGGTAAAAGGGTTGGATCTTTATCCCCTTATATGGGCGTACAAAAACATGTGTCCCCACCGGCCTGGTAAAACTCGCTGATCTCCCAAGCGTCACAATCAATGGCGCGGTTGGGTTACCCACGTCCGTATTGATGGTAATCCTGGAATAAGGGGAACACGATCTCTGCTTCGACAAGACGTGCCAAGGAAACCGCCTCGCTAAACGCACTGAGGTGGAACAATAAAAACAATTCGAGTAAAGGCTTGGAAGTGGTGTGACGTCACACCACAGAATACGTCAGCAGATTGATCTTGTGTAATATTATTCTCTCTACGGTGGTATGTGGAATATATTTTTGCAGAGCCGGACACTATCCTGGTGTTCACAATCTTTTATAAATTATTCGGAGGAGGAACCCGCCGTGCAATGCCGAAGACAATATGTGCGCCGGACTCGTCGTCATTGAAGCCTGGTTCAGGGGCTACTGAGGGAGTTCCGGACTAGGGGGTGTCCGGATAGCCGAACTATCATCATCGGCCGGACTCCAAGACTATGAAGATACAAGATTGAAGACTTCGTCCCATGTCCGGATGGGACTTCCCTTGGCATGGAAGGCAAGCTTAGCGATACGGATATGTAGATCTCCTACCTTTGTAACCGACTCTGTGTAACCCTAGCCCTCTCCGGTGTCTATATAAACCGGATAGCTGTAGTCCATAGGACGAACAACAATCATACCATAGGCTAGCTTCTAGGGTTTAGCCTCCTTGATCTCGTGGTAGATCCACTCTTGTAACACACATCATCAGTATTAATCAAGCAGGACGTAGGGTTTTACCTCCATCAAGAGGGCCCGAACCTGGGTAAAACATCGTGTCCCTTGTCTCCTATTACCATCCGCCTAGACGCACAGTTCGGGACCCCCTACACGAGATCCGCCGGTTTTGACACCGACAGTGAGGGTGCTGCGGTCCCGGTGGGGTAGGTCAAGACGGCAGTGTGGGGATTGAGGTCGCACGACAGACGAGGCGAACGTCGGGGTAGCTCCTTGGAGATGGAGGACGGGGCGGAACGACGAGATCGACGATGGATCCTCATCCGGTGTGGTGGATGAGGGACGGCGAGCTGTTGTGGTGGACGAGTAGTCGAGGAAGAGTCTCCGGCTTGGTGGCGGTCGGGAGGCCGACGGAGGAGCATGGGGTTTCGCGGGTTTTGGCAGCCTCGGTGTACGAATGGGGGGCGAAGGGGAAGGGAGGGGGAGCCAAGCTTAGGGACGCGCTTGTCCGAAATGTAGGGTAAGTTACCAGCGTACCCCCACCGGTTTTGACACCGCGACGTGGAGCTTCATTTCTGGCTGAGGGCTAGAAGGGGGATTTCGCGTGTCTTGGCTGCGGAACCGATTTCGGATGAGGAGGGAGTTTTCGCGCGCGTCGAAATTTCAGGATAACAAGGCGCAGCGCGGGTTGAAGAGGCGGGAGTTTCAAAACAAGTGAGACAAAAGATACTCGAGCTTGAAAATTTTGGGATAACAAGTGCAGATTCCTTGTTCGGCAGAACAAACTTAACATGTAAAAACCAATTCATACAAGACACAAGTGAGTCATGTCCCCTTTTACTATATATATTGCTATAGATGTCATTGAAAAAACTACAAGAAAAATGTAAAAAAATCGGGAGAACAAGATTACCCTGTATAGTACCAAATCGATTCGCACTTCCCTCAACAACAACAAAAAACAAATCAATTCCCACCAAAATAAAGAGTAATGTATCTTTTTATATGATTACAAATGCCGGGATCTCAAATTTCAATTTTTGAATCCACGTTATGTTGAATTCGAATATATCGTTAGGTGACCTTGCGGTTTATAATTGATGTAGTCGTACATTTTGATCTTCCATCATATATGAACATTTTACTCCACCATCTGAATGCATATATTGTCGTCTACCATATGGACTAAATTTGAATCAATTTTCCTTATTTGAATATGATTGTTGTCAAGTTATACAATAATTTAAATATTATCTTTATAAAAAAACATGCATATAGTAGTAATCATATTTTACTATGCACTACATGTATCATACGATCTCCAATTCAAATATTTGTATCCATTTTATGTTGAATTCAAATCATAGTACATTGGTCTAGGTATTGAGATGTTCGGGATAATCTAAACCCTGCTTTCATATGTATAAATTTTGGTTGAATTGGGACAAGTTTTGGTATAAAATTTTTGCAAAACCGGAGATTCTCTCAACAAGCCTCGTGGTTCCGAGAGGGAATGTCTCACCTTTGTGTTCGAAACGATATACGCAGCCTCCCCCCTGATTTTCTTTACAGAGGCAACATAGAACTATATTAGTTCCCTGTTAAATTTTGGAATTATGTCGGGTTCGTTTGGCCTTTTTATACATGAATTGAGTTTCTGTACTTTTAATGTGCATAATCCCAATTTTAACTGCAGGCACATGCTCCAGTGCACCAAAGTTGGTCGAAAAATCACATGTGTGTCCTTGGTTGAATTTCTAGGTCACATGGAAGAAATGAGAATGAAATTCAAGCATCTGGGCATCGTGACTCGGCCGAGAACATCGAGAAACTTATATTTTAAATTCATGTTAATCCAAAACTCACCTGGAAATGATGAAACTTTGCATGATGTCATGTCATGTCACTAACATGTTGTAGTAAAAATTTGGGCCGATTTGGAACAAGTTTTGGTATAGGGGCCGTTTGGATTATGCCCACACCAGCCCGACCAAAACGACGGCATGCCAAAATTTGGGTGAAGGAAATAGCCGCCGGGAACTCGCCCACACGCTAGTGCGGAATCACAATGGCTGGCCAAAAGGTTGGTTGTGAGCCAAAAACTTGGCTGTGATCTAAACACTGGGCCAACCTGTGGTCAACTACCAAAATTTTGGAAGGGCAGCTTGGGGCTGCCATCCAAACAGCCCCATAAGCTACTTGCAAGCCAAAGCTTCTGTCAAGAAAGCTCGTGGTTCTAAGAGGGAATATGCCACCTTTGAGAATGAAACGATATACGCTACCCCCCCCCCTCGCTTGAGTTTCTTTACAAAGGCAACATAGAACTAAATATGTGCCCTGCTAAATTTTGGAATTACTCCGGGTTCGTTTGTCGTTTTTATACATTAATTGAGTTTCTGGTTATTTAATGTGCATAAGTCAAATTTGAAATACAAGCACATGCTCTCGTGCACCAAAGTTGGTTGAAAAATCACATCTGTGTCCTCGGATGAATTTCTTCCCATGCAAGAAATGAGAATAAAATTCAAACATCTGGGCATCGTGGCTCAGCCGAGAACATTGAGAAACTTGGTTTTAAAATTCTTGTAAATCCAAAACACGTCTGAAAATCATGAAACTTGGAATGGTGTCATGTCATGGTACTACCATGTTGTGGTAAAAAAATTGGCCGAATAGGAGCAGATTTTGGTATGAGCTTCTTTCAAGCCGAAGCTTCTCTCAAGAAGGCTCGTGGTTCTGCAAGGGAACGTGCCACCTTTCAGTGCGAAACGATATACGTTGTCCCCCTTGAGTTTATTTACAAAGGCAAGATAGAACTACATGAGTGCCCTGTTAAAATTTGGAATTATTCCGGGTTCGTTTGGCCTTTTTTATACAATAATTGAGTTTCTGGTCATTTAATGTGCACAATTCAAATTTGAACTACAAGCACATGCTCCCGTGCACCAAAGTTGGTTGAAAAATCACATCTGTGTGGGTGAATTTCTAGCTCCCATGCAAGAATTGAGAATAAAATTCAAACATCTGGGCCTTGTGGCTCAGTCGAGAACATTGAGAAACATGGTTTTAAAATCATGAAACTTGGCATGGTGTCATGTCATGGTAGTACCATGTTGTGGTAAAAAAATTCGCCGAATAGGAACAAATTTTGGTATAAGCTTCTTGCAAACCGGAGCTTCTCTCAAGAAGACTCGTGGTTCCGAGAGGGAATGTGTCACCTTTGTGTGCATAATTCAAATTTGAAATACAAGAACATGCTCCAATGCACCAAAGTTGGTTGAAAAATCACATGTGTGTCCTCTAGTAAATTTCTAGGTTCCGTGCAAGAAATGTGAATGAAATTCAAAATTCTGGGCGTCGTGGCTGGGCTGGAAACATTGAGAAACTTAGTTTTTTAATTCCTGTAAATCCAAAACACACATGAAAATAATGAAACTTGGCTTGGTGCCATGACATGGCACCAACATGCTGTGGTAATTTTGCAGTCCGATATGCGAAGGCGCACACATTAACAATCAACAAAGTCAGTTCGGAAAAAGTGTCGTCACGATACAATCGGAAACACAAGTATTATTGAAACCGTGGGCGTTATATTTACTACCATTTACGTGCCGCCACGCGTCCCCTTTTTTTATTAGCTAGGAGGCGCCGTGCAGGGTAGCTATTTGAGTACGAGAGGCGTGCGATCAGACCCCTGCGCGTGCTTATTGGGAGGAGAGCCCTTTGACATCCATCTGTCGTCCACCTCTCTCCCAAGGTCTCTATTAATGGCGCCCAAGCCTCTGCCTAATGGCGTGGCTATGTCTCACTCGACTAAGATTTAAGAGAGAAGAAAGAAAATATGAAAGCACGGATCTTGATGTAAGATCCGACGGACCTATATAGCATCTACTGCGACTTATAGCAAGACTGGTGAATATATAAGGACGACGGCAGTGGATAATAATTGTCTTACATAATTAGGAAGATAATTAAAAAAGCCACATGTAGCTACGCCCGAAATACACAAGGGCAAAAGAAGAAGGAAGACAAGGATCTGGCTCGCTGATCTCTCCTTTCTTGATGTGTTGCTGCAGGCCGCGGGAACTAGTCTCCGCAGCGAGCGGCGATGAGCTGTTTCGTGTCCTCAAGACGCTGCTTGAGAGCATCTACGGATTCCACCACCAGCCTTTGGCGCTCGATGCGGAGCATGTCATTCTCTTCCATAAGTTTCTTGACGATGACGCCGGTCCTCTTCAACAAGGCACTGGTCTCCTCCTGCTGGTCTGCACTTTGGACCATCTTCGCCCTCAGCAGGTTGCGCTCGGCCCGGAGCATCTCACTGCCCTTCCTTAGTTGCCGGATGACGTTGGTAGCCTGTACAAACGAGGCTTTCATGTCGTGTTGCAACCTCACCCAGCCGGAGATCTGATCCATCTGGCTATGGATGATCGCATGGATGCGCCTGTAAGAGTCATCGACTGCCCGCGAGACATTTTCCCAGGCTGCTGTGGCGCGGCGGGACATCTCTGCTACATTCGCGATGCCGCGGGACATCTCTGCTGCTTCCGCAGCGTGGCCGGACCAGTCTGCTACATCAACGGCAAGTCGGGACCTCCGTGCTGCTTCGGTGGCGCAGCAGGACCTCTGTGCTGCTACTTCCACGTAGCGGGACATGTCGGCTCCTTTCCTAGCGAGGCGGGACATCTCTCGTGCCTCCGCTTCCATGCTCGCCTCTCCCTGGTGGTAATATCTTGACCCAGAACTCACGCTGGACATGGCAGACGCAAGGGAAGGATGTTGAATGACTTGTTTGTTTTTGTGTATGAGGAGTTGAGGAGGAATGTGCAGTCATCTTGGCATAGTAGTATTTATAACTGATTACTAATACGCTCCTAAGTGGGAAACCGTTTAGGTTGTGATCTGTGTGAACAGGTTTGCAATTCAATATAGTGTGGTAGTAGTAGTAATTTGGAATGTGACGAGATGCAAGTTCAAAATTTATTGATTGTTCTAGTTTCGAAGTGCGGCACTATTCCCGGATGGCGTTACGTGGGCATGTGTTCTCGGACGTGGTGTAGCATATGCCATGGTAGTTCTTTTTCTACAGCTGTGTACGTGCAATAACTATCACTGTCGTATACTTTTCTTATGGTTAATGGGGCATTCAACAGGAATAGCTGTGTGGCGACCTATAGGCTAGTGTTTTTTTCAGACGCATTAAACCTATCTCTCGGGACTTCTCGCACGCACCATGGTGCCACCCATAAAGACTTGTACTCTGAGTTTAATGTGTTATACAGGAAGAGAAGAGGTGCACGCACGCACTCGTCCTCTCATACACACATCTATTTTTTCTCGAAAAGGAGGATGATGACCCCCGGCCTCTGCATATGGGAGTCACACACACATCTGTAGCTACGAATTGTAGTGTTCTCAACCATCCGATTGGCTCTATCATAGGATTCACGTTGCTCCTTGGCCTTGAGATTGAGCAGTTTAAAACGCGGAGTCTAAGCTGGAGGCGCGAGGTTTTGGTTAATGTGCGAGCGCACATGGCACCAACACGACACGAGCTTCGTCTGCCTGGTGCGTAGTCTGGTGAGTTGTCCAACACAACCAAGCCCTGCTTGGTATCTGCGCCTCGACTTATGCGCAGAGAAATTAAGGTCCGAGTGAGTACTACTAGTAGTAGTACTACTTTGATATGTCGCGTCAACTCGCACAGGTATGAAACACTTCGTGAACAAACAAGCATATACTCCCTCCATTCCAAAATACTCCCTCCGTCCGAAAATACTTGTCATCAAAATGGACAAAAAGGGATGTACATAGAACTAAAATACATCTAGATACATCCCCTTTTATTCATTTTGATGAAAGGTATTTCTGGACGGAGGGAGTACTACTCTACGTGACTTCCACTTGTCAAAAAATGGATGTACCTATATACTAAAACATGTCTAGATACATCTATATTTTGACAAATGGAAGTCATGTATTGTGGAACGGAGGGAGTGCTTGTCATCAAAATGGATAAAAAGGGACGTATCTAGAACTAAAATACGTCTACATGCATCTCCTTTTATCCATTTTGATGACAAGTAGTACTTATTCCCCAAAGGAACTTTATATCCAACAGACACAAAATATCCGTTCGACTGTTGGAAATTACTGATCTGATGTCGAAGTAATTGCTCCATCACCACCAAAACCCACCATTTCTTAAGCTAAAGTAGACCGAGGTAATCCCTATATTAGAATATTACTAAGATAAACAGAAGGCACTGTAGAAACATTTAGGACGTGAGCTTGTCAATCTGAATGTGGAGGGACACTAGCTTAGCCCCGTCCAGCAACTTGGGCGGAACAGTGAAGAAGGTCAGCTCCTGCACGGCAACGTCGCCGGGATCCTTGCTGTTTGTCACCTCCATTTCCACCTTGATGGCGTCAGTCGTGCCTTTGGGCTCCTCCGGCGGGCCCTTCGCCTACAGCTTGGCCATGTAGTGCGGCAGTGGGGAAGCCCCCGCTCTGATGCAGACGACCGACATGGTGATAGGCGCGCCGATGTCGAGCACGCCACCGACCAAGAAAAACGCGCAGCCGTCCTCCTCCGTGAACAGCAAGAGCCGTGGCTCCGACGGTGGCACTTGCAGCAGGAGCACCTTGCCGTACTGGATCCTGTGCACGGGCATGGGATGCGTGGTGCTGATGTGGTGGTAGAGCGCCGGCAGCGGGTGAGAGAGTCCTGGATAAGGGGGTATCCAGACAGCCAGACTGTATTCATCGTCCGTACTATAGAAGCGTCAAGATACAAGACTCGAGACTTCGGCTCGTGTCCGGATGGGACTCTCCTTTGCGTGGAAGACAAGCTTGGCGATCCGGATATTGTGTTTCCTTCCTTGTAAACCGACTCCATGTAAACCCTAGCTCTCCGGTGTCTATATAAACCAGAGAGCATGGTCCTTCGAAGGCCGATCACAATAACAATCATACCATCATAGGCCAGCTCTTAGGGTTTAGCCTCTATGATCTCGTGGTAGATCTACTCTTGTATTCCACATATCTTCAATATTAATGAAGCAGGAAGTAGGGTTTTACCTCCATCGAGAGGGCCCGAACCTGGGTAAACATTGTGTCCCTCGCTTCCTGTTACCATCAGCCTAAGACGCATAGATCGGGACCCCCTACCCGAGATCCGCCGGTTTTGACACCGACACTGGTGCTTTCATTGAGAGTTCCTCTGTGTCATCGCTTCGAGGCTTGATGGCGTCTTCAATCGTCAATGACACGGTCCAGGGTGAGACTCTTCTCCTCGGACAGATCTTTGTGTATGGCGGCTTCGCACTGCGGGCCAATTCGCTTGGCCAGTTGGAGCAGATCGACAGCTTCGCCCCTGGCCGCCAGATCCAGTTCAGAAACTTGAACAACACGGCAGATGTCCACGGAGATTTGATCTTCGACGGATTCGAGCCTGCGCCAGGAGCGCCGGACAGACACGACGAGCATGGTCTAGACCTATTGTCGGACAGTGCCCGAGACATTCTCCCTGAGGCAGCCCCAGATCTAAATCCAGTGTAGATTGTGTTGCCTATGGACGGAGGGCTGGACCCCGCCCCGCAGGGCGGTGGAGCCGAACACGGGTCTCACCTCTATGGAGGCCTGTAACCTTGGGCCCCCGTACTCATATCCGGTTGTTGGTCCTGGTCTGCTCACTCTCGAGCCAGCCGAGCCTGGTTGGGCTCCAGTAATGGAGTTTACTGCTGCGGACATCTTTCAGCACTCGCCCTTTGGCGACATGCTAAACTCATTGAAGTCTCTCTCTTTGACAGGAGGCCCCGGGCCGAACTATGTCCGGCTTGAGTGGGAAGCAGGCGACGAAGGGATTCGCTGCCCACCCACCACCCCTTTTGTCGCCACGGTCTATGATTTAATCGACGTGCTCGACTTCGACTTCGAAGACATCGTCGGTATGGACGACGATGCATGAGACATACAGGAGCCACCGCTCACAGGGCGGTGGACAACCACCTCTTCAAACAATATATACATGGTGGACACTGCGAAATAAACCAACGGCGACAAGGCAGTGGAGGACAACCCCTCGGGAGTAAAAGCAAAATATGGGCGTCTCCGACGCCACTCCATGCCCCGCAACACCAATACCGGTCCTAGAGATGATCCGGATAGTACCGAAGAGGAATACAGTCCTGATCAGCCGACCATCAAGCAGGCCGTACAGGCCACGGTGGGATACTTGGAGAGGAACAATTATACACCCCCCTCTGAAGACGAGATAAGCCTCGACAATGACGAATTCGGCGTGCCTGATGACCCAGTGGAACAAGTTCGCTTTAGGCGACGACTCATAGCCACTGCAACGAGTCTGCAAAGGAAGCAAGAGCAGCTTAATGCCGAACAGGATTTGCTAATAGAATGGTGGACCAAGATCCTGGCCACCGAGAAGTACGGACTCGACCGCCCTAACAAATGGCACACGCGGCACAACCAGCTACCTCAACCTAAGCAGGAAAATCAAAGGCACACAACCCGACGTCCGCACACCACTACGGTCCAAACCAACAAGAAGGATACACGAAGAAGCATCCTCAAGCCCCGGCGCAACGGTCATAAAACGGCAATCAGGGAAGCTGGTATCAAGTTCAGCAAATCCCAGTCCGGTCAACGGAGAAGGAACAACTCAAGCCTATTCGGCCCCAGCCATGAACTCGATCAGCCGTGCGAAATTCACGGTACTCCCAAAAGAATGGCAAACCATACTAATAGAGACTGTCGGATCTCCAAAGTAAAGCAATCGGGCGTGTGTTGGAAACATTGATGGGAGGCGCTTAGTCAAAAGCCCCCCCCCCCCCAACACAACAGTATGGCCGATCGCCCCCTACCATACAAACCAAAGCAATTCAATTGCATACCCCCAGACCTAACAGTCTAGGGGCTCCTCAAACAATAAAAGCCCAAGCGGGCGTACAAATAAACACCTTCTACAAGGTGTCAGGCATAAAGGCTAGGATTATTGGCCTGCCGCCCTAACGGTTGTTTTGAGATAACCAAATAAGGCCGCTCTATCGGCGCATTCCCCCTATACAGTATCACACCGTATGCTAACAAGATGAACCACGTTGGCTAGATTCCACGTGGTAAATCATCAGGCCAGCACCAGTAATACACTCACGCCTGCATGCAGATCCAAACCCTGTCCTTAGAAGCGGAGATCATACAACTACCAGAGTAGCAAGTTGCGCATGCCTGTCAATATTTTGATATGACAGCCAACTATCCGGACACCAACTGAGGAGTCTGGGCTGCTTCTCAAATAGCGGCTGGGGTCACCAGGGTCCGATCGGGAACCTTGGAACCAACCACAGGAGGACGTTCTCCGCCCTCCGCTCACTTACCTTCACAAACTAACTCTTATGCAGAACAGGTTTGGTGGCGTGAAGTCGGCCCGGACACAGAAGGACAGGACCATGCAGGTAGACCGCAGTTCGGATTCACTTTCGATCCATTCACAGCCCCCTCCAGTCCGGCCACCACAGGTTCCGCCAGAAAACCATCTGCTTTTTCATAATCATAAATCGCATTCATATGCATGGACATATCATATTACTGCAATGCGTATACTTAACTAAACATACGTCGGTCATTGTTTACCATCGATGCCTCTTTGCCATAAAAGTGGCAGCCACGATTCGTGTTACGCCTGGTTATACCAGGGGCTCCACAGTACGGCAATAAAGTCCGACCACCTTCTCGGTCGCTCGGCACCCCGAACTTATAGCACTATATGCATAAGCTCCGAATCATGTCTTGGGTCATTGGTTGGGTTTGCCTGGATCCCATGTTTTGGTACCTTATGTTCCGTTCCGTCGGCTAAGGTAGCACTGGGAGAACTACTGCGATTGTGTCCCGGATCTGCCGGACGAGCACCTCTGTAGAGAAAGCCAAAAACCGACTGTCGTGATGCGGCGAGAGTTGGTCAGCTGTTCGAGAGGTTGCAAAATCCTTAAAGATTTATTCCGCATAACGCCACTATAAAATGCAGATTGCGACGGATCGGTTTACTGATCAGGCGCCAATAGAGCCCCTAGTCCGGCCTTCCGGACACTAGGGGCTGCCCCGACCATACTCGAAATCCTATGGCTAAGTGAGAGTAGTAAAGCCCTATAGTCTGATTGCCTGGTTCATGGTGAGAAACGCCTCCTTATAAGGACCCAACAATGGGATAAAGAGTGTTCAGAAATACCCCGAACACCCCCATACTTCTCTCGTGGGGGTTGAAACCGACGACTGGCCAACTCTCAGAATTCATATACATTAAACAGCCGCAAAGGAAGAACACATGTTCAAACCAAATAGGCAACATATAATAAAAGTGCCATTATCCCATATTACAAACGATGGCAAAAATGCCCTCAGGGAAATATAATGTCTTTGGTGCACTTATCCGCCGCCAAGCGGGCACCCTTCATTACACCTTCATAATACAGTTCGGGCTTGCGATGCTCCTTACCCTCTGGTGGCCCTTCAGTTATCAGCTTTTCTGCGTCAGCTTCCCCCAATGCACTTTTGCATGGGCAAGCGCCATTCGCGCACCTTCTATACAGACTGATCGCTTGATAATATCAAGCCGAGGACAGGCGCCCACAATCCGCTTGACGAGTCCGAAGAAACTGCTAGGAATTGGCTCTGCAGGCCACAGCCGGATGACCAAGTCCTTCATGGCTAGTTCGGCTGCCTGGTGCAGTTCGACCAGCTGCTTCAGCTGATCGATAAAAGGCACCGGATAGTTCGGCGCTAGATAGTGCGACCAGGAGTTCCTCCTCGTAGACTCCCTCTCCTCGGTCCGGTAAAATTGGGCCGCATCTGATATGCTACGAGGCAGATCCGCAAACGCCCCTGCAAAATCAAGAATTCAGCTTGCCGCTTAGAGTTCTCCATATTATAACATCATAATGGCCATAGATACAATAGGCCTTACCAGCTGCAACTTTCTGGGCCTCCTGAATGTCCCGTACAACACTTCGGGCTTCTTCCCGAGCATCTTCCGCGGCTTGGAGAGCTTGGGCGAGTTCGAATTCTTTCCCTACTAAACTTTGCTCGCTCTCACTTTTCTTCACAGCATCCTGAAGCTCCCGCTAAGCTATGATGACTCTGGCCCCGTGTTTTTCACGCAGAGCCTATTCGGCGGCAGCCTTCTCTTGGGCATCATCCGCCGCTTTCTTCAGCGCCTCATATTCGGCACTCGCTCCTAGTGCGCATAACGTAAATACTTTTCAAATGGGCACACTTATTGATTTGTGCCCAACGCAAGACAATGTCCAAACATACCTTGCCTCTCCTCCAATTGCTTCTTCACACGACCAAGTTCTTCTTCGGCCCCTCTCAGGCTCTCTTTCAGCTCGGACACTTCCGCATCATGAGTGGCCATCCTCTCCACAGACGCCTGTTTTCGAAAACATGGGTATACAGCACTAAAAGTGCCCATTACAACTGAGGATTTGATCCCCTGCCCGGCTTTCTTTTTCCGGACAGTGTATCGGGGGCTACTCCTCATATCATACTAATTCTTTAAGGTTCCTTAGAAAGCATACCTCAAAGGCCTTTATAAGGCCAAGATAGGACTCATTCAGCCCGCTTTCGGCAGCCTGAATCTTTCCAACCACCGCACCCATAAGGGTCCGATGTTCATCAACGATGGACGCGTTCCTTAACGCTGTCAACAGACTTCCCGACAGCTCGGCGTATACTGAGGTGGTTGGCGGAGTAGGCAAACCTCCCTCCATGGAGGATGGCCGCTGGCCTGATCCTGGAGCCTTTAGGGCCTCCGGAACTTTATCTGGCCGTGAGTCTCTTGGAGACGACACCTCGGTGTCGCGCCTGGACTTCGGAAAAGGAATCCCTAGAGGCGTCTCGCTCGCCACAGCATTCGAGCTCAACGAATCCTCCGATGAGGATTGTCCGGCAGGAGACCTTGCCGGGTTGTGTGAGATGTGGCGACAGTTAAAACTACAATACCCGGACAACCCTGGATACATAGGCGTATTCGGATTTCGGTTAATTACGATTTTCCCAGGGGCTGGGCCTCGGGATCCCACTCCTGGCTGTTATCGGCAGCGGGGGGGATGCCTCTGGAGGGGAACCTCGTCGTCTCTTAGGTGACTCGGCCTCCAGGGATGGGGAAGTTGCACGCTTCTTCCCGCCGACAGAGCGAGGCTCGTCCTCCTCTGCCTCCTCCTCTTCGTTTTCGGAAGAAGGAGCATCGCTAGAGCCTTCGGACCGGGTGTCCGGAGCCTCGCGATAACGGAGGCCACTCCGGGTCTTCTTGACGTGCTTGGGGGCCTCCTTCTTGGGCGCCTCGTAAGGTGCAGGGACCAGCATCTTTGCCAGAACATTCTATCCGCTCCACACTTTTTATCCATCCCTAAAGCCACAATGAAGCACAGTTAAAATCCCCCCCCCTCATGATATGTCGGCCGAATCCTAGACAGACGGGGCGTGGCTATAACTTACCGGGCTTGCAAAATGGGATAATTGATACCCCCGGTCCTCAGAAGAGTCCGGCCATGATTTGTTGGACTTAAAGAGCACCTTCCAGATATCCTCGTGGGAGGAATCATGGAGCTCCCGCACAGTTTGGTGCTCGGATGGGTCGAATTCCCATAAAGTACAGACTCGACGCTGGCAAGGGAGAACCAGGCGAGCTAGCATCACCTGGACCACGTCAACAAGCTTGATGTCCTTGTCGACCATATTCCGAACATGCGTCAGGAGCAGTGATAGCTCATCGGACGAGCACCCGTTCGGGTGCTTCTTGGGCCAGGACGTAAGCCGCAGCGGAGCTCCGGATCTAAACTCAGGAGCTGCTCGCCATTCTTCGCCGCGTGGTTCGGTGATATAAAACCACTGCTGCTGCCATTCGTTGACGGAGTCTTTAAAAGTGCCCTTCGGCCAAACGACCTAGGGCATCTTGCTCACCATGGCGCCGCCGCACTCGGCATGTTCGCCACTCACCACCATGGGCTTCACATTGAAAATCTTCAACCACAGGCCGAAGTGAGGCAGAATCCGGAGGAAGGCCTCGCATGCGACGATGAACATCGAGATATTGAGAAACGAGTTGGGGGAAATATCATGAAAATCAACCCCATAGTAATACATGACTCCACGTACAAATGGGTGGAGGGGAAACCCGAGCCCGCGGACAAAATGGGGAAGGAACACGACTCTCTCATGGGGCTCCGGAGTAGGGACAACCAGTCCCGCCGGTGGGAGACGGTGGCCAATCTCCTTGGCCAGATACCCGGCTTCCCGGAGTTTCCTGATATCCTTCTCCCAGACGGTAGAGGCCATCCATTTGCCTCCTGCTCCAGATCCGGACATCTTTGGAAAGCCTCTCTTCGATGGAAAAGAAAGGCGCTCGGGCATTAGGGCTCGAGTAGAGGGAAGTGAGTTAGCGAAAGGAGAAGGCGTGGGTAAAAGAGGAAGATGCCCTATCTCTATATAAGAGATGTTAAGAGGTTGTTGTGCCTCCCCACTTGCCTGGTGGAACCCGCTTGCCTCCGGCTCGCCGCGATTAGCGGTACGGTTGGATTACCCATACCCATATTGATGAGAATCCCGTGATAAGGGGACACGATCTTCGCTTCGACAAGACGTGCTCAGGAAACCGCCTCGCAGTATACGCTATGGCTGGTTGTGGGAAAAATGGTTCGAATAATAGCCAGACCATAATGACATATCCCGTCGTCTAAAAAGTTGTCAGCTGAATTATCATTTTCTCTACGGTGGTATGTGAAGATCATTTTGCAGATCCGGACACAAATTATGTGTTCCACAATTACCTTGGAGTATTCGGAGGAGGAAGCCGCCTTGCAATGCCGAAGACAAGACAGCGCGCCGGACTCGTTGTCATTGAAGCCTGGTTCAGGGGCTACTAAGGGAGTCCTGGATAAGGGGGTATCTGGACAGCCGGACTGTATTCATCGTCCGGACTATAGAAGCGTCAAGATACAAGACTCAAGACTTCGACTCGTGTCCGGATGGGACTCTCCTTTGCGTGGAACACAAGCTTGGCGATCCGGATATTGTGTTTCCTTCTTTGTAAACCGACTCCATGTAAACCCTAGCTCTCCGGTGTCTATATAAACCGGAGAGCATGGTCCTTAGAAGGCCGATCACAATTACAATCGTACCATCATAGGCTAGCTCTTCGGGTTTAGCCTCTACGATCTCGTGGTAGATCTACTCTTGTATTCCACATATCTTCAATATTAATCAAGCAGGAAGTAGGGTTTTACCTCCATCGAGAGGGCCCGAACCTGGGTAAACATTGTGTCCCTCGCTTCCTGTTACCATCAGCCTAAGACGCACAGATCGGGACCCCCTACCCAAGATCCGCGGGTTTTGACACCGACAGCGGGCCTTCGTAGCCACAGACGGGCACGGGGCATTTGCAGGGCGCGAGCGAACACACGCTCTGGTGATCGGCGAGCTTCTGTTAAGTGACGTAGAGCCCACAGCCTTCGTGCGGGCACTCCACCCTCACAGACGAAAGGATGGAGTCCACTGCCGTGTTTCGCATATCGAAGCCACCGCCGTGCTCGCACTTCTGGCACTGCCGCTGGATCCAGGGGCGCTCGACGTGACCGTCCGCATAGGCCAGGTGCCCTCCCTTGCACTACAGAAATCAATTGAACAACACATCAATCAAGAAACCTGCACCTTGCTCGATCAGCCGAACGGACGAGGTGTATTCGAACCTCATACAGTGGAGGCCTCAAGGGGCGGAGGCACAAGGGGTAGTGGAGCACGGTGAGGTCCATCGAGACCTTAGAGAGCTCCATTGTCAGGTCATGTTCCGTCTGCATGATCTCACCCTCCTCGTGCACAACCATCTCTCGCTTTTGGGCCGGGGCATTACAAAGCTTTACCATCACATATTTATACTACTTCAAGGTGCATTAAATCAGCACATGCAAGTATCAAAAGGAGAGTCACGGCATGCATGCATGCGTTGTAATTAATGTATCGGTAATGGCCAATTATTGAAATATATCGAGTGCAGTGCTTTGATGTGCCTCGTCAACTCGTACATCAACGAGAAGTTTGATTATCCTCTCCCTCACAGACTTAACTGCACCTGCCTTTGGCTGTATGACAAGTTGGCCACGCACCTGTCGGGCCCACCTGTCATACACGCAAAGGCAGGAGCGTCCCTCCCTCGCCCATGAGTGTGGTGGCTAGCAAGACTAAGAGAAGCTTTCGGTACACGCTCTCCCTCCCACATGCGGTGGACATGCAGCAGTCAATCGGTGTCAGATGGCCAGAAGCGTACTGTAGTACTCCTCCGGTGCAGTAGTACTCCATCATTGTTTGACTTCCCAAAGAGGTGAAGAGCCAAGCGGAGCCCGGACGCTCATGTGGCAGTTTCATGTGTAGAGTAGTCTAGGATAGCGTGTATCGTGCATGTAAGCATAAAATCGTTGGGGTCGGCTCCATGCTATGTGGCCGTCACAAAGTTTAAAAAAAATTAAAATAGTCTTCTGGCCCTACCTGTCATCCTGGTGATTGTAGTTTGCACGCTCATTAGGTCAAGACAGGAATATGTATTTTAATTTGTGGTGGGTAAATGTTAGAGGTTGCAGCAAATATATTGTACACTGCGGGTCTTTCAGCCAAGTTTAGAGGCAAGCATGTGGGGCCAGTGCTATGATGTGTCATGTCAACTCTTACAACGATGAGAAGCTTGATTTTACTACTACACGCCTTCTCCCTCTCCCATGCGCGCGGTTGCTCACAAATGAGGAAAAGCTTTTGCTTATAGTACTACAACAAGCTATGCCTCCCGCTCGTTCTAGACAGACATGCAGCAGTGGATTCGACACTATAGAAGAAGTAGTAGTAACCTCATTGTTCGTAATCTTGAAGAGGAAAAGAGCCAAGCGCAACCCGAATGTGGCAGTTGCGAATATTGGAGCACGCATATAGCCAGGCTCTTGCATGCGACAAAATTTCTATGCGAGCCCACTATTGTACTAGTACGTACTACTACTTGCTATTATAGCCCTGTAAACCAGAAAGGAGTATTTGCCTTTCTAGAGATTTCAACAAGTAACTAGACTACACTGAGATAGAGTACATATGGTGCAAAATGAGTGAATCTACACCGTAAATAAATACGTAGTTCTCTCGTTTTCCTCTCCGAGGTGCACAATATTGAGTATACTGACTAGTCTCTTTTTGACAGGCATTTACGTTTTTTTTGACACAGTACGGATGCAAGCGCTCATATACACGCGCATACACTCACCCCTATGAATGCACACATGCACGGAACTATCATCTTGAAATTTACGAAGACACGATAGGCACCTCGTCGTTGACAGGAACGTCTCCTGCCACGTGATAGACGCGAGTGGCAGTCGCCTCCATAGGTGCTTGAATGCCAAGCAGGGAGAGGGTAGCGGTTCCCGAGACGTTAAACGGTCAATGATGCATCCTCAATTACCTGTAGATGGAATTAATTCGAGAAGCAGAATAGAACCAACATGATGTGAATGCAACATAGTTTGGACTCCCATATAAAGGCGCCCCACTACTCCAGTCCATCTACTCCTAAGTCTCTGCACAACACTGCTCACTCCAATCCAAGACCAAGTGACCAGAAGCCACAAGCACCTATGGAGGCTGTGCCAAATCATCCAAGGTGCCGGCCTGCGGCCCCGCACTACGCAGCGTTTCCAAACTGTGTTGCGACCGCCGGCATCGTAGCGCTCGCCGACGCGGTCTTCGCCTCTCACATGGATGACATGATGGTCAACTCCCTCCAGAAGTTCACCGCCGTCAAGAAGCACGCGGACGACCTTGCCGTACTGCTCCAGCCCGCGCGCCTCGGCGCCTCATTGCCTACCACCTTCATCGGCCTCCATGGTGATGAACTCTTTCAAGCCCTGGTGGCCCTGCAGGTGCCGGAGGTCACGACGAAGAATGTGCACCTCGAGGCCGCGCTCGCCGCGCAGCGCCTCGCCATGCAAGAAACCGTCGACCTGCACATCCACGTCTACGAGGAAATCATCTACATAGGCCACTACAAGGCAAGCGAGGACAAAAAGATGTTGGCCTCTTCCATCGGCTGGAATCTTTGGATGCCATTGTTCAGAAGCACATCGACCTGGCGACGAAAGCCGCTTCAACTTAGGCATTGTTCGGTGGGCCGGTGCCCTGAGTCGAGGAGGTGGGCATTGTCGATGGACGCATCTCTTCTTCTTGCTTCCTGTAACCAGCACTGCATCGCCTCGTGGCCTTAATGTTTTATTAGTATAGTACTCCCTCTGTTCCCAAATATAAGTCTTTCCAAAGATTCCAGCAAGTGACTACTACATACGGAGCAAAATGAGTGAATCTACTCTCTAAACTATGTCTACATACATCTGTATGATGTATTCCATTTGAAATAGTATCTAAAAAGGCTTGTACTCCCTCTGTTCGGAAATACTTGTCACAAGAAGGAACTATCTACAACTAAAATACATCTAGATACATTCATTTCTTGGACGAGTAATTTCGAACGGAGGGAGTATATGGCATTTTATTCCAGTCGTAACGTTTTCACTGTGAGGTGGGGCCGTAGTTGAGCAAACCCACCCAGACCACCGGGCGTCAGCCAAGTTTAGAATTAGAAGAGAGAAACGAGGGAGGAGAGCTAGCTGTAGCACGGACGCTATTGTTAGATGGGACTCGTGTTGATAGAATAGGAGTACTGAGCACTCGTACCTCTTTTTTTTCGAACCGCAGCTATGCTTCACTGTACATATTTTTTCACGCATTTATCCTCCTATGTACTCCTAGGCTATTTCCACGTGCTCCCATTCACCGACATGTGGGACATAGAGCATCTGGGTCGTAATGCATGCACGACTCGGAGCATATGCTCGGGTACTTTACATTTTAGACCTCACGAATTACATGCAAACCCCCCGCAGAAGAATAAATAATTAAATGAATTACTACATCAAACCAAAATATTTTCATAGAAACCGGAGCACGTTCATTAAATGTTGGACATAACACATTTATAAAAAATGACCGGACCTAAACCAGTCTAAGGGCCTCTTTGATTTTTCCCGCAAAAAAATGGCCTCTTTGATTCACAGGATACTGAAAACACAGGAATGGGGAAAGTATGATGGCGATAAACCGAGACGAGGAGAACTCTAACTCAGTTAGAGGTTAGAGTTAGATTCTAACCCTGCACTGACCCTGAACTAACTCTAAACCAAAGAGGTGTATGGATGGCAGGGTTAGATTGACAATAAATGCTTTTTCTCAATCATTTGACTACTTTGGACCCTATTTCCTGCCGGATTTGGTGTGCCGGCTCTTGTGTGGCCTCCTCCCACTCACAATTGATATAAACAAACCATCTTTACAAATCAAGCATGCAAAACATGATAATTTTTACTTTGTCCATAGAAATGAGGTATCCCACTTAAACGTACAAGCCGTCAATCAAGCTTCACAAAAAAAACACTCCATGAAACAAAGCATGAGCTAACTCATCATGGAAGTCATTCACGATAGGAAGGAAGCCCGGAGCCCCTCATGCACCGAGGGAGGTGCTCGTCATCGTCACTCTGGAGGAAGGCTCTTTTGAGACCAAGCCTCGGGAACCCCTCCGATACCGGCCCTCGCGAGTTGAGGTCGACACCAGCACGGGTAGCAGGGCCGCTTGCCGCCGACTAGGAACTTAATCTTTGGGCCTCTAGAAATAATGCATGCCTGAAACTAAAATACCTAGAAAGGTGAACTGAATATTTGGGCCTCTAGAAATAATGCAAGCCAGAAACTGAAATATCTAGAAAGGTGAACTGAATCTTTGGGCCTCTAGAAATAATGCAAGCCTAAAACTGAAATACCTAGAAAAGTGAACTGAATCTTTGGGCCTCTAGAAAGATTTATTACTTCCTCAAGCAGCATCAAACAATTCCATGCGTCCACCACAAATCTATACCAAGTTTGATCAAGATCTACTTTTCCAAATCAGAATTAGCGCTAGAGCGAGCAAGATCAATGTTATGGCTATGAGACAGAGAAGGAACGAACAAACTCACCCCTCTCGCGACCTCCCTAGTAGATGTGCCACCGCCGTGCATGATAGAGGGAGAAAAACAACCGGTGAAGGGGAAGCGTGGCGACCGTCGAAGGCCAGAGGGAGAGGGCGGCCAGAGTAGGTCAGCGGAGGCCGAAAGGAGAGGGTGGCCGGAGGAGAGAGAGGGCGAGCGGCGCTTGGGCGGGCGGACCTATGGGGAACAGAGAGGAGTCGTACGAGAGGAGGGGAGCGATCTAGTGCGGGCAGGTGAGATTTCTTTTAGTTCTCTTTTAGTGGGCCTGAGGATAACTAACCCAATTAGAACATCTCCACCGGGCTAGTTTTTTTAGTTGGGTTAGAGCAAACTAGCTCAAACTAACCCCTCCTGTTTCGATAATTTGAGGCTATTTCAACCCAAACTAGCTCTAACTCAGGGATCCAAACAAAGAGGAGTAGTACTGTACATGCTACAGTGTGGACCGTAGCACATTGTTTTTTATGGCCATATCACCACATTGTTTTCTACTGCTGGTTCACTGGGCTACTGTGGTTCGCACAGCTGGTTCACTGGGCTGCCGTGGTTCGCACTCCTCCGACCTGAGAGTAGTACTAGTATATACCACATCATTCTTTGCTTCTTCTTACTACTACATACTTCGTCGACATGTGGGAGATCCAGCATCCGGGTCGACGTGTCATGCACCAGATTAGAGTGCGGAATGGAAGGGGGGCATCACCCTGGTCGGAGTGCCAGTAATTCATGACTATAGTGAGTAGTCATATGACAAGTCATTCCAGCAGTAACGCGTTGTCAAATCGCACAACCCGACCTTTCCAGCAGTAAGTTTGAGAATCCGCCACCTGCTCACCCTCCTCGCCTCTCTTTCAAAGCGCCTACCCGAAAACTGTAAGGTAGAAACCGAGCCGGACACATGTATGAGCCGGCCTCGGGTGTTCTGTAAACCGTTGGGCGTCAACCTGTGTATATAAAGGGATGACCCGGCGGCGGTTCAGGGACAAGAAACAACAACTCGAGAGATAGGAATAGCGGATTCGCTCCCTGCTCATTGAGACCCCATTAATTCGACCACAACTGGATCGTAGGCTTTTACCTTCATCGTAAGGGGCCGAACCAGTATAAACTCCCCGTATCCTTTGTCCGGTTTAACCCCTTCTTGCTAATCTCGTTGCGATGGCTCCATGACGAAGTCCTCTCACTAGGATATCTGACGTGTTAATTCCACAACAGTTGGCGCCCACCGTGTGGCTATTGCATCATGGTTTCGAGTTCTTGAAGGGCAACATAGAAGGGCTAAAGGGATACGCGGTTGGCCGGTTGACCAAGAGTAGTCACGGTAAGCTCTACATCGACGACGCGGGCTGGGGGCCCGAGGCCGGCTCAATTGAGTACGGGTACCGGGTCCCCTTTGGAGGTATTCATGTTTTCATCGGCAAGATCGGCGAACTGGGCCCTAAGATAGACATCCCCAACGACATCGTTGAGGCGGCTCAGAGTGCGAGTCCTGCCCAGGTTCAGCCTGCCATAAAGCGTGTGTTCATAGGATTCATCCATGGTGCGGAATCTGAACCGGTGTCCGACGGTGAGACGGCTGTCTACTCAGATGGCGAGTCATCCACTGGCGAAACCGAGTCGCTGTATCAATTGCAAGATGGCTGGATCGGGGGCTATTCCGATGGCGACAGTATTCCGGACCCCTTTGAACCACCAAATCGGGTTGCAATCTTCATGACCGGTACGCAGCCCACGTTGCAATCTTCAACTGCAGCAGCAATGATTTCTGGATCGGCAGCCGGGGCAGGAGGCCCCGCACGCCGGCCGGCTCAAGTTCTTTCCGGTTTGTTGGATGCCTGGACGACATGGTTGACCATGATAGTTACCCCGGAGACTCGGGGTCAGCATAACGCGGAGGTTGCAAAGATGAGGGATCAGATAACTCAGGCCAAGGAGGACTTGGCGAATGAGGAAGCCAGGATGACTGAAGAATGGGCCGATTTAGATGTCCAGTCACAGTAGATCCAGGCGCAGAATTACCGGCTAATGTTGGATCTAAACACGTCAAATGAAATACTGAGAAGGACGCACCGGTCTCGTCTACCGCTGTTTTACGAAGGAATGAATCTCTTTAATACACTAGGAGACGGGCCAAGTGATCCGGCAGCAGTGAACCGGACCAAGGCACCTGGGACCGCGCCGGGTCAGCCACGTGTGACGGACCCGCCTCGACAAACAGATAACCCGCCGCAATACATACCGACGCCGCCAGGACACTTCTCTAGCCCTTTGGATAACATGATTGTTGCGGCGTCTTGCTTGATAGCTATTCCGATGGAGGGCGAATCACTAGCAGCAGTTGAAACGCGACGGGCCAGGGATCTTCTTTAAACCGCTATGGTGCAGCAGCAGGCTTATTCATATAGCCGAGACAGAATACATTCAACCCCACGTCCGAGCAAGAGTTACAGCAGGCACATTGACGAACCGGCTGTGCGGTTACCCAAGGATATCAAGGGCCCGCGTAAGGTGCCTAATTATACCGCAGGTTTACCCCCCGAGGCGTGGGTTGAGAGTTATGAGATGGCAATGGAGATGCTGGATGTGGACGAAGCGGCATGTGCGAAGTACTTCACCATGATGTTAGACGGAATGGCTCGCACTTGGTTAAAGAGTATGCCCGTTAACTCGATCAGTTCATGGGATGAGTTGAAAGCCCGGTTTATAGCGAACTTCAAAGACACGTGCAAACAACCCATGTCGATCGTGGATCTGGCTGCTTGTGTCCAAGGAGAAAACGAATCAATGACTCATTGGGTGCACCGGGTTTCAGAAATCTTGCATTCATCGGACCGCATCAATGCTGATTCGGCAATTATAACATTGGAGGGCAATTGCCGGTTTAAGTCGTTGAAGATGAAATGGGGACGGCTCAAGCGTCACTGCAATGACATGGGAACGCTCATGGCAGCTTTGGTTAAGTATGCCAATTCTGATAATACCAAGGATCCCGAGTCTGACAAAGAGAAGCCAGAGAAGGGAAAGAAGAATGTCGGCGCAAAAGGACAGCATAACTAGACTGGCCATGGGAATAACGGTAAGCGCAAAGCAGACAATAATTCTGATTTTGTGGCTAACACCAATGTTCGAGGTAATAATCAGCGCCGTAAGGGTAAACCGCCCCCACATGGTGGAGGATCAGGCATGAATATGGAGCGTTTGTTGAACCAGCCCTGCCCAAAGCACAGGACGCAAGATAAACCGGCTACGCACCTATGGAAGGATTGCTTCATTATGCGAGACTTCAAAAATTCAGATCTCTTCCGGTATGATCATGGATTGTCTGGCGGTTCAGGACCCGGGTCTCACCGGACGGGTTATGGCGGAAGTGATTCCGTTTTAGGTTTTCAAGGCAACCAAGGTGGACAGGGCAATCAAGGCGATCAGGGCAACCAAGGTGGTTATAATCCACAAGGGAATCAATAACAGCAGCAGTCGGGTTATCAGAGTAACCTGAAGCAGTTAAATGGTCGGTAGTATCATGTCTTCACTACTAGCCTGTGTAAGCGCGATCAGAAGCTCCATAAGAGGGCAGTGAACTATGTTGAACCGGCTGTGCCTCGTTATCTGCGCTGGTCTGAGCAGCCTATATATTGTGTGGAGTCGAGAAGACCATCCACCCCGGGTTGATAATCTGGGTCATCTGGCGTTAGTGGTCGCACCACAGGTTGGAGGTTATAAGTTCACCAAAGTGCTCGCGGATGGAAGGAGCAGTATCAACATCTTGTATTATGAAACCTTCAAGCGTATGGGGTTGACAGATAAGAATCGTAAACCGTCGAACACCGTTTTTCACGGTGTGGTACCTGGTAAATTGGCCTACCCAGTTGGCAAGATAGCTCTGGAAGTGGTTTTTGGAGATGATCATGATTCAAGATCCGAGACGTTGACCTTTGAAGTGGTCAAAATCAGAAGTCCGTACCATGCCCTGTTTGGACGGCCGGTTTATGCTAAATTGATGGCAAGGCCGTGTTATGTTTATCTGCAGCTCAAGATGCCGGGTAATAAGGGGACCATTACGGTTCATGGTAGCCGCAAGATCGCACTAGAGTGCGAGGAGGGTGACGCAGTCGGTTTGTGCAATGGAGGAGTTGAAGTTCTATAAGGGCAATGTTGATCCGGCAGATATGACTTCTCTGAAGAAGCCCACTATAGAGCATGATCCGGCTTTGAAGTTTAAATCGGCTGATGAGACTAAGTTGGTTGATTTTGTTCCTGGCGATTCATCCAAGCAGTTCGGCGTTAGTGTTAACTTGGATCCGAAATAGGAAAGCGCGCTCATCGAGTTCATCCGTGAGAACCGGGACATCTTTGCATGGAAACCTTCTGACATGCCAGGTGTACCGAGGGAACTCACTGAGCACACCCTTAATATTGATCCCAAGTTTAAACCGGTCAAGCAATTTCTTCGCCGTTTTAATGAAGAAAGACGCAAGGCAGCAGGGTTTATTGCGGAGGTTTTTCACCCTGAGTGGTTGGCTAACCCGGTATTGGTACTTAAGAAAAACGGCACTTGGCGTATGTGTGTGGACTATACAGATTTGAAAAAAGCTTCCCCAGCTGATCCCTTTGCCCTCCCTCGTATTGATCAAATTATTGATGCTACAACGGGTTGTGAGCGTTTGAGTTTTCCAGATGCTTATTCGGCTTACCATCAGATCAAAATGGCAGTTAAGGACCAGGATAAGACGGCTTTTATAACTCCTTTTGGAGCCTTCTGCTATGTTTCTATGCCTTTTGGGCTCAAGAGTGCTCAGGCGACTTATCAGCGGTGTGTGCATAATTGCCTCCATAATCAGATTGGGCGCAACGTTCATGCTTATGTGGATGATATCGTGGTGAAATCTAGGAAAGCAGAGACACTCATAGCTGACTTGCAGGAAACTTTTTATAATCCGAGGGTTTATAACATGATGCTTAATCCGGCCAAATGTGTTTTTGGTGTGCCAACTGGCAAGCTCTTGGGTTTTCTGGTGTCTAACAGGGGCATTGAGGCTAATCCGGAAAAGATCAAGGCTATCATGTCCCTAGCTAAACCAGCGTGTATCAATGACATTCAAAGACTGGCGGGTCAGATTGCAGCACTGAGCATGTTTATCAGCAAGTTGGGGGAGAAGGCGATCCCGCTTTATCAGATGATGAAGAAAATAGAAAACTTTGTTTGGAGTGATGCTGCTGATGCGGCGTTTGAGGATTTGAAGAAGCAGTTGGTCGAACTGCCCATACTTGTTGCCCTCATTGATAAGGAACCATTGTTGTTATACGTGGCTGCTAATGCCCAGGCTGTCAACGTGGCTATTGTGGTGGAGCGCAAGGAGGCTGGTAAGGAATATCCGGTTCAACGGCCGGTTTATTATATCAGTGAGGTACTTATCGAGTCCAAACAGACATATCCCCATTGACAGAAGCTGGTGTATGGAGTTTTTACGGCAAGCCGGAAGCTTAAGCAATACTTTCAAGGCCATCCCATCACTGCGGTCAGTTCTGCTCCATTGGGAGACATCATTCAAAACAAGGAGGCAACTGGCCGGGTTGCTAAGTGGGCTATTGAGCTTGGGCCTCATGGGTTGAAATACACGCCTCACACTGCTATCAAGTCCCAAGTGCTCGTAGACATCATCAACGACTGGACAGAGTTACAGGCACCACAGGATAAACCGGATAACACATACTGGACTATTCACTTTGATGGATCCAGACAATTGGAGGGCTCGGGGGCTGGAGTGGTTCTTGCTTCCCCTCGAGGTGACAAATTTTGTTATGTTCTCTGCTTAATGTTTCCCTGTACTAAAAATGCAGCTGAGTATAAGGCCTTGCTCCATGGTCTATGGATGGCTAAGGAGATGAACTTAATCCGGGTACGTTGCTTTGGTGACTCCGATTTAGTGGCTCAGCAAGTATCCGGTACGTGGGATTCCAAGGATCCACTCATGTCGGCTTATCGGCGGGAGGTGGACGTCATTGTTGGTCACTTCAAGGGTTATCAGGTCGAGCACATTGATCGGCACAAAAATGAAGCATCTGGCGGTTTAAGCCGGCTCGAATCCCAGCGTAAACCGGTGCCGCCTAATGTTTTTCTGGATGTTCTGCATAATACGTCGGTCAAGATACCAACGGAGGAGGATCTGGCGATTCCTGACCCGGAAGCTCAATTGGTGGCGGTTCTTCATGCTATCCCTGATTGGACATTGCCGTACCTGGCATACATGAACCGGGGCAAGTTACCAGAGGACGAAGTTTTGGCCAAGCAGAAATCCGCCGGTCTAAGTCCATGACTATTGTCAATGTCGAGTTACACCGCTGCAGTGTCTCAGTGGCATTTCAGCGTTGTGTTTCTTCTGAAGAAGGCTGTGAGATCTTGCGTGAAATCCACGAAGGAGATTGTGGTCATGATGCCGGTTCAAAATCCTTGGTGGCTAAGGCTTTCCGGCATGGTTTTTGCTGGTTAACAGCTCATGCTGACACGGAAGATCTGGTCCGAAAGGGTGACGGTTGTCAGACGTTTGCACGTCGAGCTCATATTCCGGCTCAGGAGTTGAGGATGATTCCAATTACCTGGCTGTTCGCAACTTGGGGGCTGGATATGGTTAGGCCTTTTAAGAGGTCCAAGGATAAGAAGACCCACCTTCTGCTGGCGATTGATAAATTCACCAAGTGGGTGGAAGCGGAGCCAGTGAGCAAGTGTGATGCGGCCACGGCGGTTCAGTTCATGAAAAAGGTGATCTTCCGTTTTGGTTTTCCACACAGCATTATAACAGATAATGGCATGAATCTCTCCAAGGGAGCTATGGAAGAGCTCTGTCAACGTGAGCACATCCAGCTTGATGTGTCATTGGTGGCCCACCCCCAATCTAATGGTCATGCGGAGAGAGCTAATCAGGAAATCCTAAAGGGTATCAAGCCCCAGCTTATGGTCCCTTTGAAGCGGACACCGGTTTGTTGGGTGGAGGAGTTGCCTTCCATTTTATGGAGTATTAATACCACCCCCAATAGATCTACGGGTTACACACCCTTCTTCATGGTTTATGGAGCGAAAGCAGTTCTCCCAAGTGATATTCGCCATGACTCACCCCGAGTGGCAGCTTACGTTGAAGCGGATAATGAGAGAGCACACCGGGATGCATTGGACCTGTTAGTTGAACAACGGGATATTGCGGCAGCTCGCTCGGTGATTTATCAGCAAGATGTGCGGCGTTATCACAGCCGCCGGGTTATAACCAGGACTTTCCAAGAAGGTGACTTGGTGCTCCGGCTCATCCAAGATCAGACTGACATGCACAAGTTGTCTCCACCTTGGGAAGGACCCTTTGTGGTCAGCAAGAATTTGCACAACGGGTCATACTACCTCATCGATGTTTGAGAACACAAAGATTCACGCAAGTCAGAGGAGGAGACTCGCCGGCCATGGAATACAGCTCATCTTAGGCCTTTCTACACCTTAGCCACAGGCTCCTACTATGTATATATTTTGGACAAAGTACATATTATGATCAATAAATAAACCGGCATCCTCGCTAAAGCGGGGCCTCTACCGTTTCGTCTTATATGTCTACTTGGTTACATGGGGGCTCATGCTTATAAGCGGAGTTTTCCATTAAACCGGCTTATAAAGCCATAACATAGCTTGGGAGCTTCACACCCAAGGGATCAAAGCGAGTCTATTGCCACGCACAGCTCAAACATAGGTACCCATTGAGCACAGCTCACAATGTTACTTGGGGGCTCTTTCTGCACAGAAACAAAGAGTTTGAAAGGACCCTTGTAATAGGCTATCAAGCCAGGCTTGGAAGCCAGGTGTATTCACCTAAAACCCCGGGTTAACCTGCCTTCATCAAGTAAGCCACTCCGTCCAGGTAATCCTGGTATGACCCGCCGAATGTTTGACAAGTCAATCTTATACAGACCCTGAACTTGTCAAAGTTAAAACAACGATTGGTTAATTGGAGGCCCATATTAAAAGCCTTTCCCAAATGGTTTAACTCAGCGGCCTGGCAGCCCATGAAAAGCCTCGAATTTGGGCCTGACAGCCCTTGAAAAGCCTCGACTACAAGTTTTTATTTGATTTTGTTTTTTGCAACTTCTCTTTCCTTTGATAATGTTTCAAGATAAACCGGCATCTATTGACCCGGCCTGAATATATGTCATTACATCAACCCGGTGTTTCTTAACCCGGCGCAACTTTCAACTATCAGTTGTTAGCACATAATCAATTACGAACCGGTGTTTCTTAGCCCGGTCTGGCATTGACTATAAGTCACCAGGATGATCATCTGGTGTTTATCATAACGCGGCATGGCTTATTATATACCAGCATAGCATGGTGGGAGTTATCAACACTCAAGATTTGGGTTATCACCCTAACTACAAATAGTTGGTAAACCAACGATGTGATTCAACATCACCGGTATGATATATTTCATATTTTATCTTACAACCTTGGTTATAAATTCTGGCTTTATATTGTGTATCATAACCCGTGTGGCGGTAAACCGCCAGGACAATTTTAAGTTTGTCATATGCAGAAAACATGACTGCGTAGCACTATTCACGATCATAAGCAGACATGACATATCATGACAGATTAACAATCTCAGAAAAGTGGCTATGCACGATGGCATAGCAGACCAAGTATTTTAAGCTAGCGTATTACAAGGCGTTTTAATTGCCCAATAGGATAATTGTTTTTCCTATAGAGGATGGTGGACACATGATAAAGCGGCTTTCGGATTATGATTCCTCTTCAGCTTGATGTGAAGATTGCAGATCATCCTGCGCTGGTTCAACCTCCGCCTCCCCATCCACTGGCTGGAAGTCAATGGTGGCCCAGGAAATTCCACACAAAGCTCGGAAGATAGCTTCATCACTTATAAGATCCGACGGTTTAAGGTCAGGAGCATAAGTATGCTTACGAGTTGGCAGGATTAGATTTTGGGCTTTATAAACTGACGCAGCAATCCGTCTGTTGTCTGCATCATAGATGGACCGGTGATAAGACAGACCAGTCTCTTCGGCTAGTTTGCTAGCAAGTGGGCGCATTTCCTTTGTCAAAGCTTTAAGGGCATCCTTTTCAAAATCCGACCCATCTTCTTTTTGACTCGGATAACCATTTCCAATATCCTCCGGAACAAGGTCCGCTATCCAAGCCTTAGCTCGAGTCAGTGCCGATAAAGCGCCAGCCTTTGCTGCAAATCTCTTCATTTCTTCTAGCTGGGCCGGTATCATGGAGAGCTTGGCCAATGTATCTTTGATTAAGGTTGGCGCCTGTTTTTTGTATGAAGCAATGCAGATAACTCGTTGAGTGCCGGTATATAGCTGCTCAATTAAGGTATAAGCAACCTTCAGTTTCTTGCGCATATCTGAGCCAAGATGGGCGATGCGGCTACCTACAATGGTTACAATATTGTTGTTAAACCGGCAGTTTCAAGGCTGATGAAGTATGGTTCATTACAAAGCTACTTACCAAAGATAGCAGAAAGTCATAGCATCGATCTGCCATTTTAAACCAGTCAGCTCTTCCGCCACCAGTTTAAGGGCCACTTCAGCATCCTCAGCCCGTTTTAACAGTGGCCTTCTTAGTCTCCCAGTCTGCCCACTCGCCTTTGAAGCCATCCTTCAATTGCTCCATGGCAGTTAAAGCACCCTTCAACTCATCTTTGGCCTTGGAAGTTTCTGCTTGCAAGGACTTGATATTTTCTTGAAGATCGGCGATTTGGGAATCCTTGTTGCTCAAGTCAGCTTTCAAAAAATAGATAATAAAGTTGTTAATACTTTCTCAAAGTCCCAAGCACATAACAAGTTATACACTTGGCACTTGGGGGCTAATGCGGGTTGCTTTTATCAACTGGTATTTTAAGTCCCAAGCTTACAACAAGTTATACATTTTGACTTGGGGGCTAATGCATATCGGTTCAATTCAAGGTCATCCAGGTTTTAACAATAAACCGGATCATATTGATAACTGGAATGAATTTTGGAAGCAACGTTACAAAAGATATACTGGTTCATCCTAAAGGTATAAACTGGTCTACAAGGGCTACGCAAGCAACATTCAAATATTTTCCTACTATAAGTCCCGGTTCACATTCATGTTGATGAACCGGCCCTTGGGGGCTAATAGACATGATCATTCAAGCAGGATTGTCACATCCCTAGCTTCAGGCAATGCACTAGGCTAGCTTCATGTGTGCATCATGTTTAAGTTTCAAATGAATTTGAAATCAGGATGACAGAACCCCCAGCACCCCCCCCCCTTAAACCAACTAGGGTTTACTAAAATCATTTTCACTGAACCCAAAATGCCCTTTGGTAAAGAACCTCTGACAAAAATGGTGCACACATTTCTAGGACAATAGAGGGTCACTGAATTAAATCATATAATATTTGCATTTGGGCATTTAAATGCTATAATATATTTTAAATACCCAAATAATCATAAACTTAACTGTTTGCTATTGGATATATTCCAAGTAGTGGGCTTGCGCAAGTTTCATGATTTTTGAGCTAGTCTTAGTATTTTTAATAAAGCCCTAAAGATCACAGAAAATAGAAAACAGAAAGACTTAAAAAGAGAGAGAGGAAAGGACTGACCTGCCCTACCTAGCCCGTCCCTGTAGCAGCCTAGCTGGGCAAAGCCAGCCCGGCCCACCAGGGGCAGCATTGTCTTCTTCCTCTTGCCAGGAGGAGAAGCAGTTGCGTGCCCGGCGTGCAGGCGAGCCGAGCCAGCTCCTCCCTGCCTTCCTGGCTGCCCCCTCGTCTCCCTGGATGCCTTCCGTGACACCACGCAACCCCCCGAACCATCTCACTCCCCCTGCGCTCTCCCCCTCCTCTGTTTCTCCCTCCCGCGAATGCCCGAGCGCGCTCGTGGCCACCGTTCACCGCCGCCGTGTCCACCGCATCCCCCTTGCTCCCCCGATCGGCCTATGAGCTCTTCCTTGTCCCCCCTCTTCCTTATCACCAAGCCGCACGGTGCCGGAAGCCACTGGACGCCGCCAGCGCTGCCGTTTTCCACCTCGGTCGTCCGAGATCGCCCCCTTCCCTGAGCCTGCTTTGACGCCTGCTGCAACCGCTGTGAGCCCCTGCGTCAAACCCCCCTCTTCTCTGCTCTATTCGCTCGCTGTGGACGTCGCCCCCTTGCTCACCGTAGCATGTCGCCGCGCGAGCTCGTCGCCGGCCACTTTCCGGTGACCATTTGGTCATGCTCCGGTGTGCAACGCATTAGCAGCCTCACGTAGAGCAGCCCCAGATCTTTAGTTCGTGCATTTGCGCGCCATAGCACCTAACCCGAGCGGGCTCTAGCTCCGGCTGCCGCTGCACTGCTCGTCATTGGTGTTTCCGGCCACCCCAGGCCCGAAGACCGTCGTCGTTGGATGCACCGCTTCGACAGCGTCCCGGGGAGCCCAACTGCGTGCCGAACGGTGCACCAGAGGTGTTTTCTGAAGCGCCTCGCCGCAACTGACGTCGCCGGCGGCTCAACGCTGGCGAGTTTGACCCGTTCGACATGGGGTTTGACCTCCCTGGGGTCAATACATGTGGGCCCCGCCCCTAACTAGTTTAGTTTAGCACTAATTACCCCCTACTAACACTGATAGTGGGCCCAGTGCCTGTAAATTTAATTAGTTAACCCTAATTAACCTTGTTAGTTAGTTGAGTCACAGACGTGTGGACCCCACACGTCAGGATTGACCTGGAGTCGCCCTTTGACCGGTTGACGTCACACCTACGTCATGCTGACACAGTTAACCATTTTCTGGATTTAAATTAATTCCGAAAATTCCAGAAAATGTCCTAAACTTCTAAAAATCATAGAAAATCAACTGTAGCTCAGAATAAAATAAGTTATATATGAAAAATGATCACAACAATCCAATCTATCCATCTGTACCATTATCATGCATGTTAGAACAATTTATGACGACTTTTTAGGACAAATGGAATCTATGGCATTTGAACATCCACATATGTAGTTTGAATTTGAATCTTGGATTCAAACCAACTTCATTTAACCCGTTGCTAGTTGCATTAGCTCAAAACACAACATATTGACATGTCATGATCATGCATCATATTGTTGCACTGCATTGATTGTGTTCTTCCTTGTTAGCCGGTATTTGTCCCCTCTCGATAGACGTGGTTTCGATAATGAGTTCGATGACACCGATGAAGAGCTATACTATCTTCAGAAGTGCCAGGAAAGCAGAACCCCCTTTGGTCATTCCGATACAATCCCACTCTCTCGCTTCTGCTCTCTTTTACTGCATTAGGACAACAACGATACAAGTGTTACATGCTGCGGTAGCTGAACCCCTTTTCCTCTGCATGACCTGTCATTGCCACAGTAAATAGATGAAACCCACTAGCATGATTAGTAGTTGTTTGAGCCCTGATGTGCCCATTCATTCATGCTTGTTTGTCATGCCTGCTACTACTTAGAGTTGAGTCAGGTCGGATTCATCGGGGATGAATTGGAATGGTGTTGAACATGTCCTACTATGTGTGAGCTAAGTGTGTGAACACGATTTGGTAAAGGTAGTGGTGAGAGGCCATGTAGGAGTACATGGTGGGCTGTCTCAATGAAGACGTCCTCAGGAACTGAGTTCTGGGTTTTTGATCCATGAACAGTTACTACCACTCATTGGGATCCTTAATTGACCCTCTCGACTTCTTAATCACCCTTGTCCTCTGTCCAGGAGTTGCAAGTAGTTTATGGTGTTTGTAGTATGCCGGAGGCCGTGGGCAGCACTGACCCGAGGGGTGGGCTGTGATACGGTAGGCACGTAGCCGGGTATGCCGAGCGCCCGTTTGGTGTCGCGGAACCCTGTACACATCGTTCGGGGCCGTATGTGGAAACCTCGGCCGGACTCCCTGCGGATGGAACCTGAATAGGCGATAACTTGGACTAGAGACTTGAGTGTTTAGGTAGGCCATGGCCGACACCCACGCCAGGCTTCCGCTTGAAGGTTGCCGAGATACATGACGTGTACATGGCGGTATGTGGCGAGAGCGTGTGTGAAGAAGTACACCCCTGCAGGGTTAACATAATCTATTCGAATAGCCGTGTCCGCGGTAAAGGACCTCTGGGTTGCCTATATAGTTCATAGACAAGTGAAAGTGGATACTCTAAAATACGCAAGATAAGCGTGAGTGCTATGGATGGAGTTCTCGTAGGGAGATGGGAGCGGATTCATAGTGGTGTATTGATATGGTGTATATGTGGACTCGTGTGCGCCACCTCAAAAGAGTTACTTGCAGGCGTAGTTCACGATAGCCACCGAGTGAAAGCTGGCTCGCTGCAGTTAAACCCCACTATCCCCTTTGTTAGTACTGATGCATATGTAGTTAGTTCTGATGTAAGTCTTGTTGGGTACACTTTTACTCATGTTTGCCTATTTTATGTTTTGCAGAGAGACTTCCATCTCACTAGTAATTCCGTGTGGACTTTGACGTTTAGCTTGTTACCTCAGCTACGATCTTGTGCCCTCAGCAGGATCTGGTAGATAGTCAGGCTTCTCAGCCCTTTTCTTTTGTAGTTCTCTGTACTCAGACATGTTAAGCTTCCACTTGTCCTTTGACTTGTATGCTCTGAATGTTGGGTCATGAGACCCATGTTTGTAATACCTAGCTCCTCGGAGCCTATTGAATAAAATACTTGAGTTGTAGAGTCATGTTGTGATGCCATGTTGTATTTGCACATATCGAGCATATTGTGTGTATGTTATTGAAATCCTTGGTATGTGTGGGATCTGACTATCTAGTTGTTTATCCTTGGTAGCCTCTCTTACCGGGAAATGTCTCCTAGTGCTTCCACTGAGCCATGGTAGATTGCTACTGCTCCGGAACACTTAGGTTGGCCGCATGTGTCCTTCTTCGTTCCTGTGTCTGTCCCTTCGGGGATATGTCGGGCCGTGTCTACCAGAGTCCTGTTAGCCTACTACAGCCCGTATTACCGGAGTCCTGCTAGCCAGCTGCTACAGCCCGGATTCACTCGCTGATGACCGACACGTTCGTTGCTGGGTCATGTATGCATGTCCCTGTAGGTTAGCGCCACTTTGGGTTCACGACTAGCCATGTCAGCCCGGGTTCTTTGTCATATGGATGCTAGCGACACTATCATATACGTGAGCCAAAAGGTGCAAACGGTCCCGGGCCTGGTAAGGTGACACCCGTGGGAATACCATGCGTGAGGCCGCATAGTGATATGAGGTGTTACATGCTAGATCGGTGTGGCATAGGATCGGGGTCCTAACAGCTTTGGTATCAGAGCTTCACTGCTTGTAGGATTACCAAGCCAAACTGGTCGAGGTTGAGTCTAGAAATGCTTTAGTTATATGTAGGGGAATTGATTGTGGGATGGAACGTAAGGTTGTTTTTACTCCTTTACCTCATGCCCTCTGATCCGAGTTATCTTATCTTTCCTACGGGGTTAAGGAACTAGGCTTTCTTTTCTTTCTATTAGGATCAGGTGTTACTAATCCGTAGACTTATAGAATTGTTGGGTTTAAGCCTCGGTTCAGTTCCTACTATCTCCGCGTATTGATAGTTGATCTCAAAACCTTGATATTATGATGATTGTGTGGCTATGCCACCATTTGTAGGATGTCCTAAATCTTTTTGAGCATTTACAGCCGTTATGCTGTCCGAGTCATCCCAGGTTTCTAAATAGTCTGATACATTTGCAAATTCCTTTTTACCATTCTGAAGATCCTTTGTGCCAGATCAACCACACTAACTAGTGTGTTGAGGTATTTCATTTTCTCAGCATTTATGTTGGATCTATTATTATGACCCTAGGTGTCTAGAGTATCACCTAGTAATTTAGCCATGTTTTGTGTTCCCAGTGTGATGATTCTGGCCATCATTCTTGAAAGCATCCCGTGATGCCACTTAGTATGTAGGTATTCCACTTCTGGGTTTTGAACCCGAGATTCACCCTACTTACTTCATGTTGATAGTAATTGCTAGCTCCCTTAGGTTATTAGTAACCTTTGCATTAGTCTCGAGGTCCGTGGTATTTCCTTGTTCCAAATACTAAGAACCGTTTATGGCAGAAGCCCTTTGAACCAAAAGATCACAACCAGAGTGCTCTTGACATGTTCTCGATGATATGTCGTGACTCTGCCAGTTCTACCTTCTCTGCATGGGTTATCTGGAAGAAACCTATTGAACTTGGTTCGACATACTAATCTATGCATCCACAACTCAGAAAGTTATATGCTCCTCGAGTTGTCCCTCTTTAGTTGTATTCCGACCCTCGTCTATCAGTTGATAGTCAAGAGTATGCATGCATTTGTTCATCGATGCCTATTATTCTTGTGGTCCGTCAAGCCATTCTATCCTGGAATGACTAGGAGAAACAAACTCCAGTACCTCTTCCATATCCAGGATTGGGTCAAAGCAGACGTACTCTGCAGATCGAAATGCCAATCCAGCTTTTGTTCTGTTCTACCCTGATGTATTACCCACTTTATGTCAGGAATGTTATGAGAACTGCACCAACTCTTCTTAATTCTTGACGCAATGATACTTCTCGCCACCATTACTCATTCCTCGGTCCCCGTGTTGTTGTAAATGGAATGCCGACAAGTGAATCGTGGTGTGTGAAATCAATACTCCTAGCAACCCCATTTCTTGGTAGTTAATGGACAAAAACCTCATTCTTAGCGTGTTGATTATTGAATCATCACCCTAAGGTTGATCGTGCTACCTAGCCCTTATCTCCGGTGCACTTTTTGATCAATGAGTTAGGATAGTGCCAATCCTTGCTTATTTGATCATATCTTCTTGCCATGAAAAGCAATATTGCTCTCGAGCTTGTAACATATTAGTGGTTCGTGATTTTCCGAATATCTTCTCGGAAGTATCACCAGGTTGTCACCTGACTGCTATGTTCAGTTCATGATCAACTTGGTTTTTGAAACCATCCTTTCTCCAAGAATCTGTGTTGGAGACCCTGAGCTAGTTGGATAAGCCAAACAACAACTTGGAGAGTTGGAAGATGAAAGCATGTCCGACTTAGCTCATCTCAAGGGTTATATTTGTGTGTGTTGAAGAAACATGATATCTTCATCCATTGATCCTCGTGATCAATTGTTCGAGCTAAGGTCTTATTCAGTCTTTGATTTGAATGTGGGCTATCATCAAATAAAATCAGAACCAACGATATTCATACTGTTGTCTTACTCGTGGTTGATCCCTCGAGCATACACCATTATATCTTTTTGGTCTGACCAATGGTATCACTGTGTTCACTTAATTGTGGAATTATGTTTATATGGAAACCTGGATAAATTGTTGTTGAGCCCATTGACAGCATCTTTATCTCCTCCATGATTTTTTTGAACATTAAGCTAGTGTTGGAAACTTTATACGCAATGTCTTCGTGTCCCGTTCATGAGGCATATGTTCGGATGAAGGAAGTGACTTTCTCTAACTCATGTGCATTTGATGCAAGTTGCCGCCATGGTTTCAAGAAAGTTAGTTTTGCTTCCTCCGGAATCGTCCCAAGTTAGTCACGCATGTGCGAAGTACTCTATGGTTTGAGGTTGGCCGCCTCCATTCTATATGTGTTTCCTAGCACACCAAGCCACTGATTGATTTGTTCGAGGAGAAGAAGTTCCTTCTTAAGAGCTAGACTTATGTAAGGATTTCGATATCCTCGATGATGGTTCCCCACCTGAACTCGATAGTGTTTTATTATAAGACTACTAGGTGGCCATGTTGGTCCGAAAAAATGTGTTCACATGTCTGTAGTAGAACCAGCTCATGTTTTGGAGCTCGCTATCGTAGCTCATCTCCCGAGAATCTCGCAACGTCATCTCGTCGATTTGTGTTGCAAACTTTCATTTTTCCTTCTAGACTTGATGAGTCTCGAATATCCTGATACCAACCAGATCTGAATCTCAGGCTGATAGGATGGTTGGAATGTTTCGCAAGAACTATAATATTGGTCTCTCTGTAACCCGGTAAAGAGAATGTCGTGGCCAACACACCCAGCCGGAAGACCTGTTATTGTAATATCTTGATTGAATAAGTTGGCCACATCCCCATAAGGACATCGTAGGATTTACTCCCTAGTTGTGCCTTATGATTTTTGTGTTCCCGAAGTCCGACCTTTTACTTGATGTTCTAGATATCAAACCATATCTATGAATGGATTATCCTAGAACATCAAGGAGAACATTAGAAGCGGGGTGCTAAATGTCTCTCGGTCGATCATCCATATTTTGTTCCCTTGGCCTCGCTAAGGTGAAATATGAGAAGGTGTTATCTTCCTTTGCATCTGCATCGTCCATCACCATTCATCATGGTGGTATGTTGTGTTGCCAGGATCCTTGACACGGATATTGGTAAAACCTTGATGGATATGGAAATGCTCAAGTTCTCTTGAGAGCACGCATAAGCACTAGGTGTTATCATCGGCACTAACGGGCATTGCTCCCAGTTTTCCTCGGTTATGCTATAACATTTCAAAACACTGGACTCACCCTCTACTGTTGAGTTTCTTCCAGTTACTAGAATCATTCCCATCATTTGCATTTTGTTTCCAGCTTGCACCACCATTGTGCCACCCTACTCTGGATTACCCTTCTCAGAAATTACTGATCAGGATCATTTCCAAAAGTGGTCCTACCATGGGTCCCATCCATCTCCGATGATAAGCAAAATCATCCATTGCGTTGTCTTCAACAAGGTAATCCACATCATCCATTCCAGTCCGAGTATGCCATTCTACCGAACTACTTCAAACGATTGCTCGAGAATTGCCTCAGGATGGTATAGAGATTTTTTGTTGATCTCTGAAGCAAAAGTAATTCTTTTGCCACTTAAGGGATAATTCTACGAGTCACCCTTCTCTAGGGTGTTCCGATTCGATGTCATGGCAACTCAAATCCTTGCTACGTTGACAACCGTTCACCACCCACTTAAGTGTGGAATTGTTGTCTACCAAGTGAACCCCCGTCATCTGTTCCACTCCATCCCTTTAGATGTGTGTTTCGTAACTCTGCTCGACAAATGTTTCAATGACTCACCCCGTGAGTTGATCCTGAGTTGTTCGATCTTCGAGAAGATCGATACTTCTAATGTTTTCCTTTTCCTCTCGTTGTCATGTTAGTTGGAGTTCTCAGAGCAAGACTTCAAGACAATGATGGTGATTGAATCAACGTTCATTTGAAGTGCAACCAGGACCGTGAAGATTGTGTTAGTTTGCGCTCCCGCTTCATCTTACACTGTGACACCCCAAAAAATTTAACCTTGTTTTATTAATTAAAATTTTGCCTAGAAACTAAAACTTTTATTTTCTGTATTTTCTTCTGATTTTAGAACCACTCTCTTCTTTATTATTATGGAGTTTTACCCCAAGTGAAATCTTTTCAATCATTGTTGGACTTATTTTTTTTCCTCTCAAATAAAACAATTCTTTTATCAGTGGGATTATTTGCATAATTATTTTCCCTGATGCCTTATTTGTTGAAAAATGATTTTTCTAAGCTTCAAGGCCTCTTTTACACTACAACCCTTTGATAAATTGATTTAAAAAATTCACCAAAATTTGGAGAGGTCATGTGATGTTTATAGAACACTTTTGTGCAAAAATATATTTCATTCCTTAGATATTTTGAATTCTACACCTAATTTTCAAATCTGGTCCAGTAGACTGTTTTGCACTACAACCTATTTAAATATTTCTTTAAAACTTCTACCAAAATTTTGGGATGTCAACAGGAGTATATTAATCAACTTTTTGCAAAAACACAGTGATGTTCTTTGAAATTTTTGAGTGAATCAACCTCATCTTCATTCTGGTCCAACATGATGGTTTGTACAGCATCCATATTCTTGCTTGCTCCTTGGCCCTTGATTCTTTCCCCTGCTTGTAGACCACCCTACAAAACCCCTAAGTCCAGGAGCATTCAACCATTGGAATACTTTTGGTCCACGAGATGATGCCATTTACCTCCTGTATAGAACTGAAGTTCTGCAAAACTTGCACTACCAAGTTTGTGCTTTTCACAAACTAACCTCACCACCCTCTTGTTCATCTAAAGAGACTAGGATCTAGAAGATTTGGCCACTCCAAGAAAAGCCTAGGTGCCTGTGGCATTTTGTCAAACACATGGAGTGCATGGACAGTATTGGCATGAGTTTTTGTTTGCATTATGAACTTGGTCTCCTAACCTAACCACCTTGTCCTTTGATCTCCCCTCTATCAGTAACCTAATCCTGCTGCTTGCCAACCTCGCCCGAGCGCTCTGGAGTGCCATGCCATTTCACCGAGCAGTTGGTGGGCGTGCACTGGGCGCACCCAGAGCGCGCCAACTGCAGCCATACATCCAAGCCGCCACGTCGCGCCCCTGGTTTTGCCCGCACCACAGAGCCTCGCCACGCACTCTCCCTCTCACCAGAACACGCCAATCAGCCCCTCGCCACGCCTCCGACAAGCCAAGAGCTAGCCGCCACGGCCGCCCGACAGTGCGCCCTGCCATGGTCGGCGCCGCCGAGCCACCAGCGCTCGCCAGCTGCCCCCTGGAGCGGCTCAAGCTCATCCGCAGCCTCGTCCTCTAGCGCGCGTCGCCGCCACGTCGCCCTATCTACAGAATGGCGGTCGTCGGCGAGCTTATCCACGGCCGCCGCGAACCGACTCGGATGTGCTATAAAAGGATCCCCCCGAGCTCCTCCGTGCATGCAGGCAGCCTCACACCATCTTTCTCGTGCCCCCTTAGTCGTCAGTCAAAGAGAGGAGGCCGTCTTCACCCACTCCGGCCAGTTAGGCCACCTCCGCCTCCCGGCTCCGTTCGGCACAACCACAGCCTCCCCGGCCCTCCCAACGCCACCAAACGACTCCACTCCATCTTGCGGAGCCGCCCAGACCCCCAGCTGCGACGGGAAGCCACTGTAGCCCCAAACCCACTTTGCCACCGAAGCCACCCTCCGCCGCAGAGCTCGCCTCCGGCGATTCTCTCCCCTCCCCCCAGCGACCCTACAACCACCGGGAGGACCGCCTAGAAGTGGAGGATCCATCCCTGCACTCGGATGCCCTCGAGGAACCGCCGTTCGCCGGCGAGCATCGCCGGAGCCCCGCATCGGCTCGGACAGAGGAGGAAGAAGGGGGGAGACTAGTCAAACCTGACTAGTGGGCCCCCTGGACCCCCTGTCAGTGACCCACGCGCGTCCACGCTGGAGTAAGTGGAGGCGTATATTCGGAATACGTCTTCGACGTGTACGTATATTTGAATTGTTTTCTTTTTATTCTGTTTTAGTTTTTTTATAACAGATTTTTGACCACAGCTTTGACTGCCTATAACTTTTTAACGATAACTCCAAATGAGTTGATTCTTTTTCCTACCTCTCTCAAATTTGATCTAGTTTATTTTAAGATTTATTTTAAAATTTTTCAAAACAACTTTTTGTGCTGTTTTGAATTTATGTGTTAATTCAAATTTATTTAAAATAGGACTTTGGAGAGAGAGAAGAAAACTTTCAAAAGTTTTGGAGTGCACCCTGCCTTTCCACACATTGAAGGCAAGCATTCTGAACCCTGGCATAATATTTTGCATGCATCATTTGACACGATTATGACATCACCTCAATATGTGGAACTCGTTATTTTATGTGGTGATGTGATCGTTTTCATGAATGCTTATTGGAAATTTCCTTGCTGTTGGAAATGGACATGCTTGTGATGATGATCATCCTCGTATGCCTTTCGTGCCTACTGGAAGGATAACGGGAAAGTCTCTGTCTTGGGTAGACCCAAGTTTGTCCCTAGTTCCTCGTCGAGATGAGTGTGTCCGGCATGGCATGAGGGGTATGATGAGGGGTGACTCTGTCTGTTGTATGAAATATAGTCCTTATGCTAATCATGCAGGGAATAATTAAAACCTCCTGAGTCGACCATAGATCGAGTCTTGTTCCAGTAACCCCCATACTTGATTCATACTACCACTCGTCTCTACAACAAGTAGAGTACGGTTCAGTAAGTTGTCAACCTCTTTCTAGCACACACCGTACAGAGAGGCCGTGGTGGAAGATACCGGTTGTGGATGGTAGGCAGGCCACCTGGTCCGGGGGCATGGGTGTTTCCGGTTGAGACCGAGAGGGGAGGCCACCCCTTAGAGCGTGCAATATAAATTTAATCCCATGATACGCGAGGTTGTAGCCTCCCCACTTAGAGTTTTGCTTGACAGGTGTCGTGGGTGATTCCAGACACATGTGAGTTAAGCTGGTGTGTGCAAGTTAGGCGTGTTTTCAACTAAAAGGCCGTAGACGGAATTAGTCCCAATGGACTAAAGGAATCTGTTACTGGTGGGTAAAGAATACACCATCTGCAGACATTAAACCTATTCGAATAGCTGTGTCCATGGTTAAGGATTATAGTCTAGGATGGGTCAAGTGTCGGTCTTAGTGTCGCGCTTCGGAGGAGAAAAACTGTTAAACCAGAACATGGATCGTGACTTGTGACATATGATTATTATGATTATTATTATTATGGACTAACCCCTCGATATTATCTAAAGTATTGAGTATCCCTGGGACGGTTTTACCTGCTGGATATTCACTATGATTATTTACTCTATAAGCCCTTTATGTGGTGTCGCTCAGACGCCCGACTGTGGCATGTTGTTATTTATTTTCTTTATAAGCCCTTTATGTGGTGTTGCTCAGACGCCCGACTGTGGCATGTTTGTTATTTATTTTCTTTATAAGCCCTTTATGTGGTGTCGCTTAGACGCCCGACTGAGGCATTTCTCTTTGTTTTCTAACCTTTCGAGGCGTCGCTTCAGACACCCGATCGGTGCATTTTTATTATTACTATGAGATTGCATATTCATAAATAACCTGCTTGCATGCATCAGAGTCTTTATTATCTTTTGTGACTGACGTCATGAGCGTAAAAAAATTCAGAACATCGTTGCTATATTATACCCGTGTTCATAATGTTTGCGAGTACATTCAAAGTACTCACTGGCTTCTCCCTGGCTATTGTCTTGGCCAGATTTCTTGCGCGGAGAGGAGCGACCGTGATGACAGCCCCGGAACCTAAGCAACGGTGATAGCAGCCTCGCGAAGATAGGAGTTAACCTGGTCAGCTGTTCCTTTGGGAAATGGAGTCCCATAGACGCTGGTGATTCACAACCCGCTTCCGCCATCAATCACCAGAAACCATTTGTTGTACCCATAGTCCAGAATGGTCTTGTACTACATATTTTGTATTTTTCTTGGAATTTCTGCATCAAGTTGGTGCCTCATCAGCTAACAGTAATCCTGGGGCTGATGAGCACAAGGGCCGTTTTTTGGGAATTAATACCCGGAAAACCGGTCGCCACATACACTACGCTTGAATCTCGGGACGAGATTCTTGTTTAGTGGGGGTGAGTTGTCACATCCCTAGCTTATGGCAATGCACTAGGCTAGCTTCATGTGTGCATCATGTTTAAGTTTCAAATGAATTTGAAATGGGGATGACAGAACCCCCAGCACCCCCTATCGGTGTCAAAACCGGCGGATCTCGGGTAGGGGGTCCCGATCTGTGCATCTTAGGCTGATGGTAACAGGAAGCAAGGGACACAATGTTTACCCAGGTTCGGGCCCTCTCGATGGAGGTAAAACCCTACTTCCTGCTTGATTAATATTGAAGATATGGGTAGTACAAAAGTAGATCTACCACGAGATCGTAAAGGCTAAACACTAAGAGCTAGCCTATGATGGTATGATTGTAATTTTGATCAGCCTTCTAAGGACCATGCTCTCCGGTTATATAGACACCGGAGAGCTAGGGTTTACATGGAGTCGGTTACAAGGAAGGAAACATAATATCCGGATCGCCAACTTGTCTTCCACGCAAAGGAGAGTCCCATCCGGACACGAGCCAAAGTCTTGAGTCTTGTATCTTGATGCTTCTATAGTTCGGACGATATGTACAATCCGGCTGTCCGGATACCACCTTATACAGGACTCCCTCACTCGCCGCCCTTAAACCAACTAGGGTTCACTAAAATCATTTTCACTAAACCCAAAATGCCCTTCTAAAATATTCATCGTCTTTGCGTTGGTATAGAACCTCTAACAAAAATGGTGCACACTTTTCTAGGACAATAGAGGGTCACTGAATTAAATCATATAATATTTGCATTTGGGCATTTAAATGCTATAATATATTTTAAATTCCCAAATAATCATCAACTTAAGAGTGTGCTGTTGGATATATTCCAAGCAGTGGGCTTGCGCAAGTTTCATGATTTTTGAGCTAGTCTTAGTATTTTTAATAAAATCCTGAAGATCACAGAAAATAGAAAATAGAAATACTTAGAAAAGAGAGAGAGGAAAGGATTGACCTACCCTACCAGGCCCGTCCATGTAGCAGCCCAGCTGGGCAAAGCCAGCCCGGCCCACCAGGGGCAGCACTATCTTCTTCCTCTTTGCAGTAGGAGAAGCAGCTGTGTGCCCGGCGTGCAGGAGAGCCGCGCCAGCTCCTTCCTGCCTGCCTGGCTGCCCCCTCGTCGCCCTGGACGCCTTTCGCGACGCCACGCAACCCCCCGAACCCTCTCACTCCCCCTGCGCTCCTCCCCCTCCTCTGTTTCTCCCTCCTGCAAACGCCCGAGCGCGCTCATCGCCACTATTAGCCGCCGCCGTGTCCACCGCATCCCCCTCGCTCCCCCGATCGGCCTACGAGCTCTGCCTAGTCCCCCTCTTCCTTCTCACCAAGCCGCACG
>NC_041393.1:771912019-771938426 GCF_002162155.2 Triticum dicoccoides | reverse complement strand
CCACCGCCCGTGCGTTGCCGTCCGGCCTTCCCCGAGCCCGCTTGGACCCCTGCTGCAACCGCTGTAAGCCCCTGCGTTGAACCCCCCCCCTCTTCTCTGATCAGTTCGCTTGTTGTGGACGTCGCCCCCTTGCTCACCGTAGCACGCCGCAGCGCGAGCTCATCGCCGGCCACATTCCGGTGACCATTTGGTCATGCTCCGGTGTGCAACGCGTTAGCAACCTCACGTAGAGTAGCCCTAGAGCTTTAGTTCGCGCGTTTGCGCACCGTAGCACCTAACCCGAGCAGGCCCGAGCTCCGGCCGCCGCTGCACTGCTCGCCGTCGGTGTTTCTGGCCACCCCAGGCCCGGAGCCCATCGTCGTTGGATGCGCTGCTTCGCCAGCGTCTCGGGGAGCCCAACCGCGTGCCGAACGGTGCACCAGAGGGGTTTTCCGAAGCCCCTCGCCGACGGCTCAACCCCGGCGAGATTGACCCGTTCGACCTGGGGTTTGACCTACCTGGGGTCAATACATGTGGGCCCCACCCCTAAGTAGTTTAGTTTAGCACTAATTACCCCCTACTAACACTGACAGTGGGCCCAGTGCCTGTTAATTTGATTAGCTAACCCTAATTAACCTTGTTAGTTAGTTGAGTCACTGACGTGTGGACCCACACGTTAGGTTTGACCTGGAGTCGCCCTTTGACCGGCTGACGTCACACCTATGTCATGCTGACACAGTTAACCATTTTCTGGATTTAAATTAATTCCGAAAATTCTAGAAAATGCCCTAAACTTCTAAAAATCATAGAAAATCATCCGTAGCTCAAAATGAAATAAGTTATAGATGAAAAATAATCAGAAAAATCCAATATATCCATCTGTACCATTTTGATGCATGTTAGAACAATTTATGACTACTTTTTAGGACAAATGGAATGAACGGAATTGGAATATCCACATATGGAGTTTGAATTTGAATCTTGGATTCAAACCAACTTCATTTAACCTGTTTTTTTTTACTGGAACTTCATTTAACCTGTTGCTAGTTGCATTAGCTCAAAACACAGCATATTGATATTTCATGATCATGCATCATATTGTTGCATTGCATTGATTGTGTTCTTCCTTGTTTGCCGGTATTTCTCCCCTCTCGATAGACGTTGTTTCGATGATGAGTTCGATGACACTGATGAAGAGCTATACTACCTTCAGAAGTGCCAGGCAGGCAATACCCCCTTGCTCATTCCGATACAATCTCACTCTCTCGCTTCTGCTCTCTTTTACTGCATTAGGACAATGAAAATACAAGTGTTACATGATGTGGTAGTTGAAACTCTTTTCCTCTGCATGACCTGTCATTGCCATAGTAAATAGATGAAACCCAGTAGCATGAGTAGGAGTTGTTTGAGCCCTGATGTGCCTACTCATTCATGCTTGTTTGTCATGCCCGCTACTGCTTAGAGTTGAGTCAGGTCTGATTCATCGGGGATGAATTGGAATGGTGTTGAACATGTCCTACTATGTGGGAGCTAAGTGTGTGAACACGATTTGGTAAAGGTAGCGGTGAGAGGCCATGTAGGAGTACATGGTGGGTTGTCTCATTGAAGCCGTCCTCAGGAACTGAGTTATGTGTTTGTAATCCATGAATAGTTACTACCACTCACTGGGATCCTTAATTGACCCTCTCGGCTTCTTAATCACCCTTGTCCTCTATCTAGGAGTTGCAAGTAGTTTCTGGTGTTTGTAGTATGCTGGAGGCCTTGGGCAGCGCTGACCCGAGGGGTCCGCTGTGATGCTGTAGGCACGTGGCCAGGTATGCCGAGCGCCCGTTTGGTGTCGCAGAACCCTGTACACATCGTTCGGGGCCGTATGTGGAAACCTTGGTCAGACTCCCTACGGATGGAACCTGAATAGGCGATAACCTGGACTAGAAACTTGAGTGTTTAGGTAGGTCGTGGCCGACACCCACGCCAGGCTTCTCCTTGAAGGTTGCCGAGATACATGATGTGTACATGGTAGAGCGTGTGTGAAGAAGTACACCCCTACAGGGTTAATATAATCTATTCGAATAGCCACATCCGCAGTAAAGGACCTCTGGGTTGCCTATAAAGTTCATAGACAAGTGAAAGTGGATACTCTAAAATACGCAAGATAAGCGTGAGTGCTATGGATGGCGTTCTCGTAGGGAGACGGGGGCGGATCCATAGTGGTGTATTGATATGGTGAATATGTGGACTCGTGTGCGCCACCTCAAAACAGTTACCTGCAGGCGTAGTTCATGATAGCCACCGAGTCAAAGCTGGCTCGCTGCAGTTAAACCCCACCATCCCCTTTGTTGATACTGATGCATATGTAGTTAGTTCTGATGTTAGTCTTGCTGGGTACATTTGTACTCACGTTTGCCTATTTTATGGTTTGCAGAGAGACTTCCGTCTGACTAGTAATTCCGTGTGGACTTCGACATTTAGCTTGTTACCTCAGCTACGATCTTGTGCCCTTGGCAGGATCTGGTAGATAGTCAGGCTTCTCAGCCCTTTTCTTTTGTAGTTGTCTGTACTCAGACATGTCAAGCTTCCACTTGTGCTTTGACTTGTATGCTCTGAATGTTGGGTCATGAGACCCATGTTTGTAATATCTCGCTCCTCGGAGCCTCTTGAATAAAATGCTTGAGTTGTAGAGTCATGTTGTGATGCCATGTTGTATTTGCACATATTGAGCATATTGTGTTGTATGTTATTGAAATGCTTGGTATGTGTGGGATCTGACTATCTAGTTGTTTATCCTTGGTAGCCTCTCTTACCGGGAAATGTCTCCTAGTGCTTCCACTGAGCCATGGTAGCTTGCTACTGCTCCGGAACACTTGGGTAGGCCGGAATGTGTCCTTCTTCGTTCCTGTATCTGTCCCTTTAGGCAAATGTCATGCGTTGTCTACCGGAGTCCTATTAGCCTGCTACAGCCCGGATTACCGGAGTCCTGCTAGCCCAGCTGCTACAGACCAGATTCACTCGCTGATGACAGACACGTTCGTTGTTGGGTCATGTATGCATGTCCCTGTAAGTTAGCGCCACTTTGGGTTCACGACTAGCCATGTCAGCCCTAGTTCTTTGTCATATGGATGCTAGCGACACTATCATATACGGAGCCAAAAGGCGGAAACTGTGCCGGGCCTGGTAAGGCGATGCTACGTCTTGAGCTAGCGTTGGTTTTCCCCGAAGAGGAGAGGGTGGTGCAGCAAGGGTAGCGTAATTATTTCCCTCAGTTATTGAGAACCAAGGTATCAATCCAGTAGAAGGCTCCTCAAAAGTCCCACGCACCTACACAAACAAACTGAGAACTCGCAACCAACGCAATAAAGGGGTTGTCAATCCCTTCACGGCCACTTGCGAAAGTGAGATCTAATAAAGATAATATGATAAGATAGCTATATTTTTGGTATTTTATGATATAGATGCAAGAAAGTAAAGATGCAAATGAAAGTAGATTGAAAGAAAATATGATAAGAGATAGACCTCAGGGCCATAGGTTTCACTAGAGGCTTCTCTCGAGAGCATAAGTATTACAGTGGGTGAACAAATTACTGTCAAGCAATTGATAGAAAAGAAAATAATTATGACGTTATCTAGGCATGATCATGTATATAGGCATCACATCGAAAACAAGTAGACCGACTCCTTCCTGCATCTACTACTATTACTCCACACATCGACCGCTATCCAGCATGCATCTAGAGTATTAAGTTCATAAGAATGGAGTAATGCATTAAGAAAGTATGATGTAGAGGGATAAACTAATGCAATATGATATAAACCCCATCTTGTTATCCTCGATGGCAACAATACAATACGTGTCTTGCAACCCTTTCTGTCACTGGGTAAGAACACCGCAAGATTGAACCCAAAGCTAAGCACTTCTCCCATGGAAAGAAAGATCAATCTAGTAGGCCAAACCAAATCGATAATTCGAAGAGACTTGCAAAGGTAACTCAATCATACATAAAAGAATTCAGAGAAGATTCAATTAATAACCATTGATAAATCTGAACATAAACTCACAATTCATCGGATCTTTCCAAACACACCGCAAAAAGTGATTACATCGAATAGATCTCCACAAGAGAGGGGGAGATCATTGTATTGAGATCCAAAAAGAGAGAAGAAGCCATCTAGCTAATAACTATGGACCCGTAGGTCTAAAGTAAACTACTCACAACTCATAGGAGGGGCAAGGATGTTGATGTAGAGGCCCACTACAAGAAATATGTTATCTTGTGACCTCCACTATTGGTCACTGAAAGGTCATAGTTTTTCATTTGCGACCTTTTTGTGACCAAAAACAGAAGGTCAAAAGATGGCGGTCGTAAACTAAAATTAAGGACCTTCTTTGGGAGAAGGTCGTAGACGTTTTTGACCAAAACAGAAGGTCGTTGAACCCATGACCTTTTGTTTTGGTCACTGGCTGTCTGCCCAGGCCATGTCGGATCCAACATGGAAATCTGACGTGGCAAAATTGTGACCAATTTAAAAGGTCACTGACAAGATTCAGCCCGGTCCGATTAGGTGTTTTACATGGGCCGAGCCCATTAATTCGGCCTTTTATATTATTATTTTCTATCAATTCTTGTGGGCTACTTGGGCCAAGCCTAGTATTTCAGCTTCTTTGTTTTTTGGCCTTGGCCTTCTTACAATCAATTGATTTTCTATTTTCAATAATTATATTCTAGAGCTGGTCCCACTAGTCAAAAGGGTCCCACAAGTCATAATGTCATACATGAGTCCCATATGTCAGAAATTTCAAAATTGCGATGAAACCAGATTATCATAAGTCACGGTTTAAACATCAAACCAGATTTACAAGTGAGCATAGCTAGAGTTCACAGAAATAATCCAAATCCCAAACTTAGGGGTGGCTGGTAGAACAGAGAGGGGACGCACCGCTCGACGCCGAGGACTGAGTCGTCGTCAATGCTTCTAGTGCTCTCCAGTCGCCTACATGTCAGGAGTTTTGTGACTCATGAAGATACATCTATGCACCAAAGCAGCAGTTCATTTACCAAAAGAAAATAACAGTTCAAGCATCATGGTACCAACACCAATTTATCGACAGCTCAACACCAAAAAAGTAAGTTAAATTGAAAATGCCATACTCTGACCATTTCATCCTCAATACACATAATGTGTTGTGCACCCTGCACATAACAAGCAGGCTACTAGAAATTACTACAAGGAGAACACACCTCATATACAGAATTCACATTTGACAATTACAATAGGCACTGCACATATATGGAGAGGTGTTTAAAACTAAAACTCGGGATTTAGGCATGCACTGGGCATGTATGGATACTAATTGCTCAACTACACGAGGGTAGCCATTTTGCTGTCACATACAGAAAAGCATGATTCAGATCAACACCATAACCGAGATTGCTAAACCTCAACAGTGGCGTACTTATATACAAACAGAGATGATAGCGACACCGTAGTACTACTACTTGAAAGATTGGCAGTGAGGCTTACCCATTGGCGAAATAGTCAGATGGGGACACCTCATTGTACTTCATGAGCATGCTTGGGGGCCAAACAGGAATATCAAAGCAATTGCATCCATATTCTATCTTCTGCAAATCACAATAAACTCCAGTCACATTGTGTAGTATCAAATATAAGTAGCAATGCAGCAGCTGAAACCACTACCTTACTAATTTGTAGAAAACCTCATGATGTAATCAAATATTTAGTTAAGGACTGGGTTATTTATTGATTACAAGCTAAGTAAAATGCAAACATACTCATGTTGTAGTGATGGATCCCAACTCATTTAAATTAGAGTAGTTCATCATTAGCTCATTCGCGTTGCAGAAGTAAAAGCATCTGGCACACACATGATGAATTGAAATGAAAAAAAGAATGCTTCAGTTTGTTTGAAAAAAAATGTGTGTGCTTGTGTTGACAGGGCCGATGGTGGCCTGCTTGTTATTGTCAGATGAACTAAATAGTAGTGGTAGTTAACATTTCACCATCTAAAGCAGTCACTCAACTCCTTGAATACTACAAAGAAATCAGAAATGTGAGGCTAGTGTATTCTATAGTTAATCATGAGTGTGACACAGTTCTTTTGGGTTGAGATGACCCAGCAAATAGAGATCCTGAGCATGTTCAAGATGCAGGCTGCGAGTACTCGAAGAACATGCATTCAAATAGAGATCATGAGCATGTTCACTGTGATATTGAACTCCTCTTACAATCTTATGAGCATGCATTCAAATAGAGATCATTGAATCAAATAGAGTAGTTACAGTCTTAACTAAGAAGATCATGAGCATGTGCATGAGTAAAATGAGCATCAGCATGTGTTAACAGGATCATAAGCATGTGTATGAGTAAAATGACAGAGGATAAGAAGATATGTTTAGTTACAGTCTTACAATTAATGCTTTGTAACTACAGATAACTGAAAAATGAGTACAGTAGATGTACAAAATTTGTTTGCTCCGTTTGTAACTACAGTACTCCTTTCATTTGTTCGAAATTTTTACTAGATGTCACAGTAGCATGATAAAAATTTCAGTTGAAACTAAAGATGCAATACACTAAATTACTCAAGCTTGACAACAAACCACCAAGAGCATCTCAGAGCACCACATGGACCTCACTCGGTATGACTTTGTTGCACTAAAACATTATAGATCAAGAAGAGATTCTGGAATTTTTAATTGAATTCAATTAAATTTGTGCTACTGTTGATGTTATAAAACTACTGAAACTACTGAACCAAGCTGCCTGCCATGTAAACAAGCATCCATTCATCTATTCCAAGAGAACAGAACCCATGTGATGATAACAGCAGGAATTTGTAACTAGCATCCCTTAAGCACCATCAAGAGTATTTAGGGGCTCATCAACAGAACCCATGATGAAACAGGAATCCATAGAACTATTTAGCTAGAGTACGCATTTAGGGTGTTTAAACCCAGTAGCAGCAGGAACTTAAAAGGTACTACTGATAACAATAAGATACTATGGTATCAATCAAGAAGCTAATATAAGGAGACGGTAGGGTAAATTCAGCTGGTGCGTGTCACTTGGGTATCCCTTTCTCTTGCTGGCCAGTGCAGTGCTTCATGGGTCCCTAGGTTTTGAGCTTCTTCTTGGTCCTCGTCTGAAAATATAAAGTGTTGAAACAGAGTTAAGTTGGTAGCCACAAGTGATTCAAATCTCTAGGAGTGGGTTATCAATCCATTGCACACACTGCTGCGGAATTGGGAGATTGACGATCGATTCAAGACACCAGAATATGGAGAGCAGTACACAGCACAAATATAACGAAGGAGACATATTAACATATATACAGAGTTGTAGTAGTTATCTCTGTCAACATCAGATTGATGCAAAACACTAGTGAGTTGACTTGGCACATTGACTTTGAAACCAAACATCATGAATTTGTGTATGCTAATGATAAAGTTTTAGAGAAGGTGTTTGATGCTACAATAACTGAAGCCAAATAGCATGGACATGACAATATTAAGGCGACCAAGGCCAAGAGACATTAACAATGATAACATCATTATGTCTAGATTGATACAGAACTGTATTATAGTTATGTTAGCTCCATTATGTGTCTAAAAATAAAATTAAGCTGCAAGTCAAGCATCCCAACAACCAACAGCGACACATCTTTATCTTTAGAATTACACACAAGTGGAGCTCAAGTTTTCTAGGAAGAAAAATAACATTCATAATTTCTAGTACTGATTTTATACTGATCTTAGTAAAAAAGCATAAGAATTGCACATTCATCAACATAATTTGTAGTACTACAATACTGAACCAAATAAAAGCCTAAGAATTACACATTCATCAACATAATTTGTACCGCTCCGATGAGAAAAACACATGAATAGACTAATTAACTGGGCTAATCTGTGCTTAGCAAGCAATGAAATGTATATACTGGAACTGCAATCCACTCAACCACGAGCGTGTACTGGTAGTCACCAATTCCTAACAAAGCACAACAAGCACATCTGCGCCAACAAAAAGCATACGGGGAACCAAAACTAATAGCACGGAGAAGCGGAAACTGGCCAGATTCACGCATCCCGATCGCGAAATGCCTGCATAGATGGCGGAGATCGAAATCCGCATCTGCATCGAACCTAACGGCTAGATCTAGGCCGAATCCTTGGAGAACTAAACCCGAGACGCGTGTGGGAGCACAGATCTAGGCCCTCACCTGCATGTTGCACTTGACGAGGTCGAGCGGGGTGATGGCCATGTGGGTGAGCCCGCATCTGCCGATCCCCCAGGTGGTGCAGGTGGTGCAGAAGGCCGGCGAGTACATGATGATCTTCTCGTTGGGCGCGTGGACCGAGAAGGGCCTGCCGCCTCCGACCCTGCCAGTGCCGACGAGGCCGGTGGCCGGGGCCGCGGCGGGAGAGGCGGGCGCCTGGTAGGGCGACAGGGAGGAGGGGAAGCGCGGGGAGGCGGCGGTGAAGGAGCGCGGGGAGTAGAGGAAGCTACGGAGGAGCGAGTCGCGGGAGAGGTCGAAGAGCGCCATCGCCGCCGGAGGGAGGTGGCGGCGGGAGGGAGGAGGGGAGCGCTAGGGTTCGCGCAAGAGGGGTCGGGTGGGGTTCGGGCACGAGGGAAAGGGGAGGTCGGGCGATGGAGATGGCGGCGGTGGGCTGTATGAATGGATCGATGGACGGATCTTTCCCATGTCATCAATCCATGCCACACTGATTCCACCAATCACAATTGAGCTCATGTAATTTTGTCTTTTCCTTTTACTTCTCTTGTATTTTTTACCCTCCTATTTAGGGTGAACATTCAACATATTGTCCTTTCATAGCTTGAAAATGTATCAATATTCTACACATGTGTGTATCTTGGGACAACAAACAATGTTGATTTCAGGAGTTTTCATTTTCTTTGCACAAAATATAATTTTTCAATTTTTTGAGTGCCAATAATCGGGTTTTTGTGAAGGACCTACCATATATTTGTTGCAAAATTGGACCAAATCATTTTTTTTAAATACCAGGCCATTTTTGATTCACAATTGACCAAACGGTTGGGTGTCAAAAGTTTTGATCCACCTCTGCTGAACAAGACAAATTCCCGCCGATTCAGCAGGAAGCAGGTCAAATTTGAATTGCAGCTACCTCATAATTTCCTCATGATTTTTTCCAAAAATAATTTCTAGGTAAAAAGTATCTATTTAATCACAGAAACACCAAAAAAATTCCAAGATTCAACCACTAGCTAGGAACGGTCATTCCCGCCGTTTTGACCGCATTTTGAAACGGGCATAAAAATTCAAGAAAAATCAAAAAATTGGGAAACATTCGCATTGTGTCATTATATGTGACCAAGTTTCCAGGAAAAATAATAAACTTGTAATACGGCAATTATTTTTAAAAAGTGTTCTCAGAATGAGCTATCACGCGTGAAGATTCATGGCTTACAAGCCGAATGATCAATCTTATGGCCACATTCATGGCATAGTTTGTTCAAATGATCTCATATTGTGCACAAGGGTGCATCTTGGAAATCCAAACAATGTTGACTAGGGGAGTTTTCATTTTCTTTCCACGGAAAATTCATTTTCCATTTTCCGAGTGCCCGAGTTGAGTTCTTTTTGTGAAGGACCTACCATATATTTGTTGCAAAATTGTACCAAATCATTTTTCTGAAATACTAGGCCATATTTGATTCACAATTGACCAAATGGTTGTTTGTCAAAATTTTTGATCCACCTCTGGTGAAAAAGACAAATTCCCGCCGATTCAGCAGGAAGCGGGTCAAATTTGACCTGGAGCTGCCTCATAGTTTGCTCTGTATTTTGTCCAAAAATCATTTCTAGGTACATAAGTATCTATTTAATAATAGAAACAACAAAATTTTTGCAAGATTCAACCACTAGATAGGAACAGTTTCGACCGCATTTTGAAACGGGCATAAAAAATTCAAAAAAGACAAAAAATTGGGAAACCTTCGCATTGTGTCACTATATGTGGCCAAGTTCCTAGGAAAAATAACAAACTTGTAATACGGCAATTATTTTAAAAAAGTGTTCTCAGAAATGAGATATCATCTCTGAAGATTCATGGCTTTCAAGCCAAATGATCAATCTTATGGCTACATTCGTGGCATAGTTTGTTCAAATGATCTCATATTGTGCACAATGGTGCATATTGGAATGGCAAACAATGTTGCCTAAGGAAGTTTTCATTTTCCTTGGACGAAAAAACCATTTTTCATTTTCCGAGTGCCCAAAAGGAGGTTTTTTTGTGAAGGACCTCCCAAATAATTGTTGCAAAATAGGACCAAATCAATTTTCTAAAATACTAGGACATATTTAATGCACAATTGACAAAATGGTTGGGTGCAAAAAGTTTTGATCTACCTCTCGTGAAAAAGACAAATTTCCGTCGATTCAGCTGGAAGCAGGTCAAATTTGAACTGCAGTTGCCTCATAGTTTTCTATTTATTTTTTCCAAAAATCATTTCTAGTTTCATACGTACCTATTTAATCATAAATACATGGTTTGGTGGCGATACGTCGAGGTTTGGGCGGTGGCCGAGGGCCCCAACTCTAGAGCGCGTAAACTCGCATGCCCGCCGCGTGGTCACCATGTGACCGTGGCGTTGCCATGTGTTCTGGGTTGACTAGGCATGTCTAGTGGGTTGGGAACTCCCCGGGTAGGTGCTAGGAAGAAAATTACAACATAGGATTCTCACGAGGAGACCGATCGATGCTCAAACATGAATTAGCAGCCAAGTTTTTGATTAGCGATACGGGAAATGTACATGGCTAATGGGCATGAGTTATTGCTGAGGATGATCAGTTACTAAGAAGACTGTCTTCACAAATTTTCAGCTCAAAAGGAGGAGCCTAGGTGGTACTTGCTTTGCAAACTACCACACTGGACATAAATATAAATGTTGAAGCTCGGCTCAAAATAATGAATGGATTGAGCTGGCATTTGGTGGAGGATGGTTATTTGGGCATGGGAAAGCACCGTAGAAAATGGATACTATTTGGACATGCCAAAGTGGTACTTCCTTCACAAACTGTTGTTCTGAACAGAATAGGAAAATGAATATTTTTGAATTATTTTTGAACTAGGCAAGGAAGGTTTTTACATATTTGACGAAGATATGACCCAAAGAATTTATCAGATTTTTTTGGGAATTTTGGGAATGACGGAAATATAGGTTGCTTCACAACCTAGGGCAAAAACTGCCACATGGACATGACACATAGGCAAAACTGATGAGGTGGCGCCTAGAAATAAGGCAGCGGACTAGTGCTGTTTGCTTTACGACCATTTCATGTAAGGAAATTATGACCTTTCTGACCAAAATGGTTGCAATGGTTTAGGGTTTGGAGCCCCCCGAACAGCTTTTGACCAATTGGTCTGAAATGGTCATAGATCTATGACCATTTCTTCCAGGGTCACTGACAGAAGGTCACTAGTTGACATATTTCTTGTAGTGGCCCTCCGTGGTCGATTCCCCCTCCGGCAGAGTGCCGGCGAAGGCTCCAAGATGGGATCTCGCGGATACAGAAGGTTACGGTGGTGGAAATTGTGTTTCGTGGTGCCCCTGGATGTTTTTGGGGTCCGTAGGTATATATAGGAGGAAGAAGTACGTCGGTGGACGCCCGAGGGGCCCACGAGATAGGGGGCGCGCCCTCCTATCTCGTGGGGCCCTCGGAGCTTTCTTGACTTGCACTCCTGGCTGTCCGGATCAGATTTGTTACAAAAATAACGCTCCCGAAGGTTTCATTCCATTTGGACTCCGTTTGATATTCCTTTTCTTCGAAATATTGAAATGGGCAAAAAAACAGCAATATGGGTTGGGCCTCCGGTTAATAGGTTAGTCCCAAAAATGATATAAATATGTAGAATAAAGCCCATAGGCATCCAAAATAGGTAATATAATAGCATGGAACAATAAAGAATTATAGATACGTAGGAGACGTATCAGGCGACACCCGTGGGAATACCGTGCGTGAAGCCGCAAAGTGATATGAGGTGTTACATGCTAGATCGGTATGGCATAGGATCGGGGTCCTCACAAGGATACAAGGAAACGAAGAAGTTATTCAAAGGAAAAAGTGTTTACCTCTTATCGCTCTTTCATCGGGTTTACCAAACCGGCTTCATAGTCACGACATGTATATAGCCGGTTCAAATATCCAGAATGGATGTCTTGAGCATTGAGATGAGCATAGCTTGAAAAATCAGTCTTCCACTTGCCTTTGTCCACAACACAAAATTCTTCTTTGGCACTGTGCTTTGATAAAGCGACAGGGTTGCCAGGAGTAGTGTGGCCAAAACCGGTAATCACCACATCATCGGTCGTGCCGTCAACAATCTTGTCTGTGTTGGACGATTTAGCAGAAGCTCTTGCTGGGCTTGGTGGATCGGCGGGTGAACTTGGTGGATCGGCAACTGGGCTTGGCGGATCAGCATGATGACTAGTTGGATTAACTTCTCTTGGATCAACATAAGTGTCCCGACCTTGTGGCACCGGATCATCCAGAGAAATATTAGCATCTCGATCAGCAGCTTCTGAGGTCCTCTCCGGTTCAATAGTCGGGTTATCATCAGTTGGAGTAGTCATCTTGGCCTTTTTACTGAGTCGGGCTTTAGCCCTAAAAAGAACAAATGCAAAGGTCAGTACAATAAACCGGTGTAAGGCATAAAAAACCAAATCTGCTATACTTACCCAGGAAAGGTCTTGACGGGAGGCATCTGTGTGGTTGATGAATCGCCAGAGGATCAATTGGAGGTTCCCTGATAATTCGAATCAGACGGATTAAGAGGATATCTGAAATAACCCACCTTGGGGTAAAGTATATCAAAAGAATAAGAGACCTCTTGGCGACGCTTGCGAACCGGGGAATAGGGTAAACTGGAAGAAGTAACTACTTGACCGCTGTGTCGGGTTGTGCGACAGGCTTCATGTTTCTACGTCTTCAAAGAAAAGTGCGGATCCAAATGAGCAAGAGGATGTGAACGTTTTACATTCCGGACTGCTCGACGAAGTTTTGGTACTGGCACATGAGCTGAATCGGAGGATAGAACAATTACCTCTGCTTCACCAGCGTGACTAGCTTCCGCATCATCCTGGTAATAGTCATTGTCAATGAGGTGTATGAAAAAAGAACCAAGAGAATCAAGTTCTACCTCTGATTCCGGATTATCAAGTTCTTCATGAGGCAGTTCAGCAGCCTCGGAGGTTTTCTTCTTTGCTGGCCTTTTGGTAGCCTTACTCTTGGCGCGAGATGCCCTGTGCAGATGGAGAACAAATTATAGAGGAATGATTAAGGTGGAAAGGGTTGAAACAAAATAAGAAAATTCTTACGGCTGGCGGTTTGTTGGATGCATAGAAGGGACAGAAGCCTACTCTACTGCATACTTCCACTGGTTCATCAAGCATTTGCTTAACAGCTTCAGTAACTTCATCTTCCGTCAGTTGAATATCAACGTGACATTGAGGGTCATTCAAATCCCCCGTGTACTCGCACATTAAACCAGGGCGTCGGCTTAAGAATGCTCCAAGATATCCAGCAGCGGACAAAATCAATGCATGTTAAACCGTTTGCCATGAGGGCTCTGAGTTTTGAGAGTTGTGGTGCATAGGTGGATCGTTCCTTGGCAGTCAGTCTCTAAAGGAACGGATGAGTATTGCTAAGTCGGTATGCGCGATAACCCGACAGAGGATTTTCAGTGTCTGGAGCTGTATTGCGGTAGTAAAACCAAGTTTGGTTCTAGTCCTTGGGGTGGCTATGATGTTTAGCGTGAGGGAAGTCAACATATTTTCTCTTCTGGATTAAAACACCCCCATGTTCAGTATTGGGCCCGTCCGTAAATTCAATACGGCAGTTTAAGTAGAAGAAGTCCCGGAATAATTCTACAGTGGGTTCCTCTTGCAGATAGACTTCGCGGAATACTTGAAAATTACATATATTGGGCACAGAGTTCAGTCCAATATCTTGCGGGTGGAGCTGGAAGCTAGCAAGTACATCATGAAAGAATTTTGATCCAGGTGGGCTGAACCCTCGGTTCAGATGATCAGTAAAAACAACTACTTCCCCATCCTGAGGTTCAGGAGGATTCTCTAAACCGGGGACTCTCCAATGGATGGTTCCCTTCTTTGCTAAAGCGCCAGTCACGACGTACCCAATCAACTGTTCTTCCGTAACACGGGAGGGAACCCAATTGCAAGCATAAAACGTCTTGGCCATTTGAACCGAAAGCTGGAAAAGAGGACAAAGTCCGGTTTAAGTTTTGAGAGAATTCCTTATTTGGCCCTTTATTAAAATCTGGTTCCCTTTTTGGCCCTAAAAAATATATTTTTCCTTTTTTGACACAACAACTTCATTTTCTTCCTTCCTTGACCCTTCCGTTAGTTTTTGCTGTTAACACCGTCAACTGCGACTTGAAAAGTCATTTTTACCCCTATTGTAGGCCGTTGAAAAAAAATAGGAAAACAAAATCTCGTTGACCAAACAGTCAACAGTGTAGCGAGCCCTTCCCTATTCTCCCGATTCCCCTTCTCCTCGATCCCTAACCCTACATAGCGGCCGCGCGAGGCTGGAGGAGCGGATGGAGGAGGGCGTGGCCGACACTGCTCCAGGTGAAGGGATGGACAGCGCTGTGGAGGAAGGCCACGGTGTTGCACTGGCCTTGTCCTCAGGCGACCATGGCGGGAAGGCGAAGGGCGGCCATGGAGAGAAGAAGGAGGACGGTCCAGGCGCGGCGCCAGAGGGCGGCCATGCGAGGAGGTGGAGGGCGGGCAACGTGTGGCGCCGGAGGGCGGCCATTGCGGGGAGGTGGAGGGCTGGCAAGGTGCTGCGGCGGAGGGCGGTCAAGGTGCGGCGCCAAAGCAGGGCAACGACGATGGTGCGACGTCCACAGATGCATGGCATGGCTTGAAGGGTAAGTGCCTCTCTTCTCTAGGAAATTTGAGTATTTGCTTCGCCTTTGTTCATATAAACAGTGTTCTTAGAGATGGATTGAAGATGCGTCAGTTTACTTAGAGATGGATCTTTTGCTTTCACAGGATGGATCCAGACTCAACTTATTTACTGAAAATCAACTTGCTTGGCAACCCCAAAAAAGCTAGGAAGGATATCAGATGTCAAAAAGCTAGGAAGGATATCAAATTGAAGAAGTGATTTGAATTAAAAATCATTATGCAGACAAGCTAAATAGAAGATTCTGTTTCATTCAGTACTGTATTCCAGTTCGTATTGCCGTTGCTTTTGATTTCCAGTTCACAATTTTGGTCACAAAATACAGCAGGGGTAAAGTGGACTTCTCATGTCGTATTTAACGGTGTTAGTTGTCAAAACTAGTGGAAATGTCACAAAAGGAACAAAATGAAGTTTGAGTGTCAAAAAGGGAAGAATTTTTTTCTTAGGGCCAAAAAAGGAACAAAATTTTAAGAGGGCCAAATAAGGAATTCTCTCTTAAGTTTTTGGTTAAAGCAGACAGTCCGGTTTAAAGACAAGAAAGCAAATTGAAACCCATATGTACAATAACCCGGAATTTTATGTCAAGGATGCGTTGGCGGTTTATAAAGAGGGCTAATGGTACCTGACGGATTATTATTTTCTGAAAAGTACAAACTGCCTACAATGGTGCGGAAGTGACAGATCTGAATAATTCCTAAGTGTTGCACAAACAGGTTTTACAAGTTGGTGTGATAATTTCGGATCTACCGCAGTTCTACAAAAGGGGATAAATTTTAAACCAAAAGGTCGCGACAGCAAAAGAACGCATATGCTTGGACGGGATCTCATGCAGTAAAAAGTGGTTTATGAGGGTGACTAGGGGCACTGAACTATTACCGCTCACCTTTACTATCAGTTTCAGATCAAGCTATGAGATCTAGGAGAGAAAAAGGACGAACAATGAAGAACACCGACGAACAACGGAACCCTAACGCAGATCTGATATTTGGAAAGAAGAGTACTTACTGATGCTGCGGGGCAGCGGAGGTGCATCGCAGTTTATCTGGTCAAGAACAGGTTGATGCAGCGGCCTTGTTGGTGCAGACACGAAGGGCGACGGCGGCGGCGGAGCTCGGGCTCTTCGGTGTCGCGAGGAAGAAGAAGAGATGAAGAGGCATGGGAGAGAATGGAAAGGACCCCCACTCTTATTTATAAAGGCAAAGGGATAAGTGATAGGCACGAGAATCAAGGAGACAAAAATTGGATATCTGACACAGCTGTCGCTTAGGTTTTCGGAGGATCATTAATGAAAAAGAAGTATTTGCAGGTTTTTATACAGATATGATGTCATGACGATTTGCTGCTGTCTTAAAAGATGACAGCATGGCGGTTTATCAAGTCTATATGGAGAAGATGTCATGGCGGTTTACTAGGATCATACGAGGATCTTCAAGGAGTTTTTCTAAAGTGTTGAAGATTGACATGAACAGGTTCAAATCAATCTGGGGCCTAATGTTCGGGATATAACTACTGGGTATAAACCGCCCAGCAGGGGCCGGTTTATGCTCATCTGTATTGAAGCCCATGAAGACAAGTAATATGGCGCTTTATTATTGAAGCTTAGAGGCCCAGAGCCCAAAGGCGGTTTAGAGCCCATAGACGTAAACCGTCATGAGATATGTAACTTGTGTTGTAAGTTAGGGGAAGATAGAAACCGAGGCGGACACATGTATGAGCCGGCCTCGGTGTTCTGTAAACAGCCGGTTGTCAACCTGTGTATATATAGGGACGACACTGCGGAGGTTCAGGGACAAGAAACAACAACTCGAGAGATAGGAAAAGCGGATTCGCTCCCTGCTCATTGAGAACCCATCAATTCCACCACAACTGGATCATAGGCTTTTACCTTCATCGTAAGGGGATGAACCAATATAAACTCCCCGTGTCCATTGTCCGATTTAACCCTTTTTTGCTAATCTCGTTGCTATGGCTCCATGACTAAGTCCTCTCACTAGGACATCTGACGTGTTAATTCCATGACACTCGGTCACGCTCTGCCTCGCCGAGTTCAAGCAGTACCTACAGGACGAGAAAGCACAAGGTCGCAGGACTAGATCTTGTGCCCATCCATTACTCTCCCGACAGGGACCAGCCGATCGCGGTCTCCCAGGTATGCGTGCGGGACGAGGTTCTCGTCTACCACTGTTGTAGGGCCATCAGAGGTTCTGGAGCATTCGCATGTTTCATCGGCAGCGCCGACTGCACCTTCGCTACGGTGGAGAGAAGGAAGAACGTGACGATTCGGCCATCTGGTGCAGCAAGCTTGTCGACATCTAGAAGTAATAAAAGATCATCGGCAACGGGCAGGAGAAGGACTCAGTGGTTGACCTCGCTGAGACCATCATCAACCCCTGCTACGCCAACATGAAACAAGACAACGATACCAAGGAGCTCCACCGGCCACCCTGCATCCGAACAAGTCAACCCTCGTACTCCCCTCCGCCTGCGTCTTCCCCCACTCCGGTTCGTTCGGTCCACGGTCTCAATGTCGTCCTCCCCCTTGGTGCTGTCGTCGTGGCACCGCCGTCTGTCGTTCCCAACATGGTCAACTAAACAAGAGGAATCAGGAGACAACTGTTCGTAGAGAGGCTGGCAGTCCCGGGCCCACCAGGTCCATGGCCTAGATTTTGTTGTTTAACATGGGTAGCCCATGAGGACGGGTCGTCGACCTCTTGGCTGGGTAGCTCAGGTTGCTGCCAGCCCACCCAAGTTCAAGTCCCGGCTTGGACGTGTGGTGCTCGCGGAGTTTCTCCTATAAAAAAATGCCAACCAGGGTTAGCCCTTGGGTTGGTCTCATTTTTTTTAACATGGGCAGCCCACGACATGTTTCAACGTTTTTTGGATCAAGCGGCCTTTGGGCCTCCCAACCTAGCTTGTCTATAACATCAGCAGCCCAAGTTATGTTTGTTTTTTCAAGACGACGCACAGCTCAGTTCTTTTTTTCTATAAGAATGCAAAACTGAACCTATGTTTTCCCTTCAATAATAATAATATATATATCTTATTTTATTATATATATATATATATAATAAATATATATATATAGAGAGAGAGAGAAACAACATATGTCGTTCGTCCAACCATTTTATAGACCTTCCCACTTCCTTTATTTTTTGTTTTTATTAATCCTATATCTGAATTTTATTCCTCTTTCTTTTTGATGTAAAATAAGTTTTCTCTCAGTACATTTCCCTAGAACCAACTCAACTGTCCCACGTCTAGCCTAAAAAATAATAATACCCCACGTCCTATTAACTCATCAAATTAAAATGATACTAGTCGGCAACCCATGCACCTGCACGGGCTAGCACTTTGGATATACATTGTGTGCATAAAATTATGCACGTTAGAAAAGTCAGGGCAAAATTATAACATTCGTTTAAAATATTATTAGCGAAATGGATGTTACAGTTTTTCATGGTTAAATTTGGATGCATAATGAGTTTTATTCCTTCTATATACCTATTGTGTCATGGCGCACTCGACCTCAGATTGATAGATGGTACACCTTCTATTCAAAAATATAAGATGTTCTTATGTTTAGAAACAGAGGTTGTAATTAGTATGAGGGCCCAACTTTGTTGAGGTTTTGCATACGTGGTCAACATGCATAGGTGTGAATGGAAAAAATTGTGTTTGTTCAATACATTCACAAATATCCCATAAATTTGTAGTTCGAGAATGAATGGAAGTCTAAATTTCACCTTCGGTTTGTCTTTATGACAATCATGCAGAAGTGCTATGTCGATGAGATCATTTAGTTTCATGTGCGACCATATAGCGAACAATATTCAATAAAATGACAAAGTAATATTCTATACATTGGATAGAAAAAATCACGATGTCATAATTTATTTTGGAAATCAAAGCACATTGGATGGATAATCTGTATTGTTGGTTATTCTTAATTGTGGAATTTAAATAAATTTTATCTGAATATCAAAATGGAAGTTTGAAGTATGTTAGGTCAAAACAGAGCGACGACTATCAATAACACTCTTTAAAAGTGGCGGAAATTTCTGAGAAAAATTAAGATCTACTCCATAATATTAAAGTGGAGTACTTGATATAATTATTATGAGAAATATTTCACACTTTTTCCTTTTTCTTGCCACAACGCATTCTATAGAATATCTTATTGGTACATATGTGCACGTTAGTATCAGTAGTTGCACGCTTCTAGAGAAAATACGGAACACATGCTCTAAAAATATAAGGGTTAATTATCCTTTTGCCCTTAGTGGTGTCTCTGTGCTCAGATGCAATTTGTGCTCAGTTTTGCCCCTAGTCCATGCACAGCTACTATGACGAGGCCAAACGGCCATATTTGAGTCCATTCCGTCTGCCAGCGTTAAGTTGTGGGTCCGGAGCTTACACGTGGGACCGCGTGGACGTGGGTCCGGAGCTGACATGTAGGCCCGTGCAACTAAATCCCCAAATCATTCATAGCTCACTCTGCCCATCTGCTTCCCCGCCGGCCGGCTGACTTGCGCCGCCGCCGGCACTTGCGCCGCGGCCAGGACCTGCCCCGCCACCAGCTGCACGCCTACTCCACCGCTACATTTCTGCGCCTACGCTCCATGGCTGCCTGCGACGCCCGCCACCTTCCTGCGACGCCACGGGTGGGGCGCCCGCCACCTGCTCGACCCGCGGCGCGGCCTCCTTCCGTGCGCCTGGCCGGAGCGCTCAAAGGTGGGGGGCTGCTGGAGCTATTTGAACTAGGAGGAAGAACCCTAGGGCGAAATGGAGAGCAGCGGCGACCCCGGAGTATTTGGCGAGGCAGGCATCGGGCCGGAGATCCGCCACGTGCACGACTGGGTTCCTGAGCGGTAAGTCTCGCCTCCTATTTAGATTGAGCTTAGTTGTGCATTTGAACACTCGATTCGAGTAGGTTTGCCCAATTAGTGTGCTGATTGCGTCTCTGTTTTTCACCGGTTAGGATGGAGTTGCGGTTTGCTTTCTTGATGCACATTAGAAGGGACCGGTACACGTTCGATGCAAAGGATCAGAAGAAATACCAAGGAGGTTTTGATTATCGGTTGCCAATGGCTAGTAATTGGAGTTTCAGACAATTTGGGGAGGTAATTTGTAGCCAATATCCTTGGGGTTTGCTTGATGAAGTGGTATACAAATACTATGATGGGGAAAAGAATTGGGCGACAGATAGTAATGATGAAGAGCTAGATACCATGTTTGTTAGGCATAAAGAGAAAGATAATTTTCATGTGAGGCTGCAAGTTGATGTGCTTGAGCAGGCATTTGGACCTAGGATGACGGGTGCAACATCTCGGGGAGAACCAAGTCGTCGTAATGGCATCTCTAGCCAGAACAGTTCAGTTGGTGCACGACGACGTGGTGGCTCGACAAGTGTGGGCAATAGCAGTAGGGTCCCCCTTGAAGTGGAGCATGATGACTACAATTTTGGTGTTGATGAAGAGAAGCTATATTCTGATGTTATTCGGAATTTACGACGGGCACCTAGGGCTGATAACCAAGATGAGGCTCACAATGCAGTCCGTGTGGATGATGACACGGTGGGTGAGGACGAAGACCTTGCAGCTGTTGAATGGGACCCTTTGAACCCTAATTTGGAAGAAGGTACAGTTTTTGCATCCATGAATGAGTGTAGAAATGCAGTTGTGACATACTGCATCAAGGTAGAACGTACTTTCAAAGTTGACAAGAGCGATCAAGTACGTTACAGAGTGCACTGTCTGACTGAGGGTTGTCCATGGAGGCTGCTCGCATCTATAATGCGTAATAGCACTAATGTTCAGGTCAAAGTGAACCCTTTTAAGCACACATGCCAGGAATCAACCCTTAGGAAGGATACAATCAGTAGTGCCAAGTCAAGATGGGTGGCAGAAGAAGTAAAGAAGTGGGTGAAAGAAAACCAGCAAGTGGGTCCAAAGGAATTACAGAAGAACATCAAAGATAAATTCAAGATAGATTTACCATATATGAGGTTGTTCAATGGTAAACAACATGCTATGGATTCTATTTATGGTAACTGGCAGGAAAGTTTTCAATTGTTGTATTCATTCAAAGGTGAAGTGGAGAGGACAAGCCCAGGTAGTATTGTAGATATTGATCACCACACCGTGGAGTACACATTCAGGGGAGTGACAAAGACCAAGGAATGCTTTAGGAGGGTTTTTGTCTGCTTTGAGGCTTGTCGCCGGGGTTTTTTGGCAGGTTGCAGGCCTTATTTGGCTATTGATGCCACTTTTCTCACAGGGAGGTTTAAAGGACAGTTAGTAGCTGCTTGTGCAGTTGATGCACACAGTTTTGTATTTCTAGTTGCCTACGGTGTGCTGGAGACAGAGTCTGGGGAGAGCTGGACTTGGTTTTTGCATAATCTGCGTCGGGTTATTGCACATCCCAATTAGTTGGTCATTCAGACAGCGGCCTGCAAAGGTTTAGAAGTGGCCATGGACAATGTGTTCCCTAGAGTAGAGCATAGGGAATGCATGCGTCACCTTGCTGCAAATTTCATGAAGAAATTCAAAGGAAAGGTGTATACCGACAATTTATGGCCAGCATCTTTGACTTGCAGTGTGAAGAAGCACAACTACCACTTGAGGCAGTTATACATGAATCACAAAGTGAAAGAATACTTGGAAACACACCACTCCAAGTTATGGGCCAGAAGACAATTCAGTGAACTGAGCAAAGTTGACTATGTGCACAATAATCTAGCAGAGTCTTTGAACTCAACAATCCGGAAACTAAAGGGTCATTATGTGGTGGATTTGCTGGACAGGATAAGGATAGAATACATGCAGAAATTTCATTATCGTGCAGGAATAGCCGAGGCAAAATTCATGGGCCACATTATCATCCCTGCCGTGATGAATGAGCTGAAGCAGAAAACAACAGGCTTGGAAATGAACATGACACTTTGCTCGGGTACCACAGCAGAGATATCATATTTGGATAAAGAGAAGAGGGACTGGAGATATCTAGTGGATTTAGAAGCTAGAACTTGCAGTTGTAGGCAATGGCAGATAACTGGGTTGCCATGCATTCATGCCTTGTTTTTCATCACTTCTCTCCCTGGTCCAGCAGGGAACATTCAGCAGTATGTGCATGATTACTACTCTGTTGCAAGGTTCAAAGCCACATATGCTTATGCCTTGCCTGCTATGGAGAGAAAACAATAATGGGACATGGTGGACCCTGGATTCAAGCTTTGCGCTCTAGTTCTGAAGAGAGCAGCAGGTAGACCAAGGAAGAGTAGAATCAGACCTCGCAGCGAAGGAGCTGGACTTGGAGCGAGGAAGCGTAAGTGCACAAGATGTGGTGGGTCTGGTCATTTCGGTAAATATTGTGATAACACAGTAGATCCAGCGTTCGGAGAGAGTTTCGATGAAGGCTTCGATGAAAATTATGGACAACAGCCGGTTGCATCAGATGAGCATGTTGACGAGGTTCGAAATGATGATGGTCAACAGCCGCATGATTTTGACGATGATCCAAGTGAGGCTCCAAATAGTGATCATGGTGATCCAAGTGAGGCTCCAAATAGTGATCATGTTGATCCAAGTGAGGCTCCAAATGATGATCATGGTGATCCAAGTGACGCTCCAAATGATGATCTTGGTGATCCAAGTGAGGCTCCAAATGATGATCATGGTGATCCAAGTGAGGCTCCAAATGATGATCATGGTGATCCAAGTGAGGCTCCAAATGATGATTTTGGTGATCCAAGTGAGGCTCCAAATGATGATCATGATGATCCAAGTGAGGCTCTAAATGGTGACCAACCTTCTGTTGTTGTGAGTTCTGCTAATTATGTAAATTTTGCAAGGGTCAAATACTACTGTACATTTATGGGTCACTTGACATGATCTCATTACCCTTTATGTTTTGCAAAGCTCTATGATAGGTTTGAAGAAGACGCACAAGGTACCGACAACCAAGATGAGAAGAGAAGAAGCAATGAGCACAAGGTGCACGAGGAGCAAAGTGATGGCAAGAAGCTCAAGGAACAGACAGAAGCCGGAACGCTATATGTGAATAATTATGAAACATTACGAGTAATGTTGTATTTCTGTTGGATGATGTTAGAACTATGTTTGACATGATGTTTAAATCTGTTGGATGATGTTTGAATGAGCACATGGTTTTTCCTTTTTTTTATTTTTTTGAATTTTGTTTTGCTCATTTGAATTCTGGTCAAACTTAACTTTGACCAAGATTTAAATAAGTGTAAAACATCAAAATGAAAAACTAAGCCTGGATCCTTCTTAGTCACTCTAAAATGAAGTTGTGGTGAGTTTTTTGAAATTTTCATGTTTATTTCCCCAAAACACTTCTCACTTCATACAAAAGAGTTTGAGATACTCGAGATATCATACAATACACATGAACTTATCGTTTAAATGTATGTAAACCTTGTTTATCAACTTAAATCGTTAGTATATGACATAAGAAGACTATGTGCGCAGGTTTTTTATTTTTCTGATTTTTATCTAATTTATTATGCTCATTTGAAATCTGGTCAAACATAGCTTTGACTGCTCCAAACCCCTCCCAAACCCCGCTAACCCTAGCGCTGAACCAGGACCGTTCATCTAACCCTAGCGCTGAACAAGGGCCGTCGATCTAACCCTTCTAGAAGGAATCTGTGGGGAGGAGGGGGGCGATCTGTGAGATGCAATCTGATTGGCTGGGAGATTCATTTTTTTAAAACAAATATCGGGCGCGCTGGATGGACCGTTGGGCCGTCTCGTTGTCTGGGCCTGAGACCGCTCAGACCGCAGTAAATAGCCCGTCTCAGCCTTTCTAGGCCTTGCATGCATGCATGCAAGGCGGCGACGTGCATAGGATGCGAGCGAGGGAGGCTGCGACATGCATGCATGCGAGCGAGGCGAGCGAGGCGTGTAAGGCGCGCTAGGCTAGCAAGGCCAGCTAGGTGGTTCAACGATTCAGATGCATTGTCCGGTCAAAGAGCCATGCAGTGATTCAAATGCACGCACGCGCGCCATGCATGCATCGTTTTTGTGCAAAAATTTAAGAGTGCAAAGCGTAACGGATACACGCACGCGTTCGGATTCACACACGCACCATTCTCACCCTTTCTCTCTTCCTCTCCCACCCACAGGCCTATAAATGGGGTGCCTATCTTCCTCTCCCACCCATAAGCCAGATCCGATCCATTCTCAAGCGAGACACCCAATCGACCGAGCCCTCCCCAAGCGAGACCATGCAGTTCAACGGGCCGACCTTCAGCCGTCCGCCTGTCGTGCCGGAGCGGCGCTACCCACCGGGCGTGCTCGTGGACAGGGAGCTCCGCGTGTGGGCTTTTTCAAGGTGGAGGGGTTCCGTCGAACTCACCCGCGCCTTCCTCAGAGCCGGCTATGCACACCTCCCACGGGGTTCGCCGAGGATGTTCATCGTCAACGAGGTTCGTGAGCGCGGCGGCATCCTCCTAGTGCTCACGGTCACCTTCACCAACCCGTTTGACGCGCGCGAGCTCCTCGGCCAAGTCTTTTGATGCGGCTGCGAGGCCATCTTCTTCACCGTCTACAACATCTACACCAACTGCGAGAACATCTTCCCCACTCCAGCCGGGATGCACTCCCTTCCCTACGACGACGAGGAGGAGGTGTGAAGATGAAGACGGTGTTGAAGGGGCGCGCACGGCCAAAGTGGAAGGACGAGATCAAGATGAAGGCTATTTCGTTTTTTATTTGTTGCTTTTCTATGTCGTGTCGTGTCGTGTCATGTTTCGTCATGTGTCCGTGAACTGTCCGTGAACTTATTATTGTAATGGTACTTGTTGCATCTTATCTAAGTTATTTATTAGGGTTTATTATGTGTGTTAAAAAATGTCCGTGCCCAAGCATATAATTTCTTCCCTAAACCAAGTCATGAAGCTCGAGAACTTGTGGTTGTCATCCAAAAGAGGGGGTGAGAAACCCTCCGTTTTATTCAAAAAAAATAAGTCATGAACTAACATGCAAATTTATTCCGTTTAAATCCTAAACCAAGTGAGACTCTAACACTAAACCAAGTGCCACTCTAAGCAAAACCACGTGGCAGTGCAAACATACGTTTTCAACCTTCCAACCCTCCAAAATTTCAGTGCAAAACAAAGAAAAACCACTCTCACGCGTGTGCAAATATTCACGGTCTCACCTTTTTTTGATAAATTTCACAGTCTCACTATGTATACATTCCTTCCCTACCCATGTCAAACTCTTGCCATCTGTCCTAGCGGTTACCAGCGCAGCCCTAAACACCACTAACCCACGCGGTCTTGGGTTTGAGTCCCCAACCGCACCAATTTTTTGTGCATTTTCCACCCTTCATTTTTTTGACAAATTTCACAGTCTCACTATGTATACATTGCTTCCCTACCCATGTCAAACTCTTGCCATTTGTCCTAGCGGTTACCAGCTCAGCCCTAAACACCACTAACCCACGCGGTCTTGGGTTCGAGTCCCCAGCCGCACCAATTTTTTGTGCATTTTCCACCCTTCATTTTTTAGACAAATTAGTTTCTACTAAATGTAATGCCCTTAAAAAATGTTCATTTATTTTGGCACTAGGTGTAAATATCTACCAGAGCCGAGGCACATTTTCCATGACATTTTGGTCTTTGATTTAAATGACGGTGTATTTGAATTGGATTACTTAAATTGCTATTAAATATTTAACAGCTCCAAATAATTTCTAACCTTAATTGTTTGGCTCTGGAATAATTCATTAGCTACATTTCATTGATCAAAAGTTTCTGAATTCCTCATTTCTTCTCATTTTTTTCAACATGGTCAATTCTTCTCTTTTTTCAACATTTAAACAACTTTGACCAACATTTAAACTAGGTGAATTTCTCATACAATTTCAAGATTACAAATTCCTCCATAATTCATGCCATTCCATACATTTTCAACATTACAACCCGCCCAAAAGTGTTGTCACATCCCTAGCTGCTGGTAGTGCTCTAGGCTAGCTTCATGTGTGCATCATGTCTATATTTTCGAAACTTGAACTGAGGAATTTTGGAAGCCTCAAAAACATAAATAAAAAAAAGGGGCAAAAACCCTAGAAATCTCATTCATTGCTCCAAAGTGCTCTTCTTAAATGTTTGATAATTTTTGGTAAGCGTTCTGGTCCCAACCAAAATATTGAACATTTTTAAGGATTTATTTTTGGGACTTTGAATTTAAATCATTAGCTATTTGAATTTGAATTATATTCATATAATTAGAATATAATTTCAAATAACCCTGAAATATTTTATGAGCTTTTGGAAAAGTCCATCTAGCAAAATAAAAATATTCAGAGGAGCTTTTGGCATTGTTTGAATTATTTTTAAATTCAAAACACTGGCAAAAGAATTAAATAAAAATAAAACAAACAGAAAAATAAAACAGAGCAGAAGACTTA
>NC_041393.1:771903926-771911753 GCF_002162155.2 Triticum dicoccoides | reverse complement strand
TCTCACTCTCCCCCATTCCTTCTTCTCTCTTCTCTGGCTCTCTCCCTCCCGCGACCGAGCGGAGCTCGTCGCCGCCGACGCCGCTACCGCGGCCGCAGCCATCCCGAAGCCTCTCCGACACGCCCTCGAGCTCCGCCTCGACCCCCTCTTCCTCCCCACCGAGCCAAGCCCCTCGGGAAGCTCTGCTTCGCCTCCACGCCATCGTCTTCGTCCTCGACCGCCGCCGATGGTCGCCGTCGATTCGTCGCTGTCCGAGCTTCCCCGAACACGCCGAGGCCACCACTGCACTCCACGTGAGCTCCTGATCATCCTCCCCCTCTCCGTTTCCTCTCTAGCATGCCGTAGCCGCCGCGCCTCTCTTCCCCGACAGTACGCCGCCGCACAAGCTCATCGCCGACGAGGCTCCGGTGGCCATTTGGTCCCGTGCGTGCCTCTGTTGGGTTCGTGAGCTTTTGTAGAACACGTAGATGCTAACCGTAGCTCCTCCCGTGCACGGTGTCGTTGTTTCCATCGGCGCCGAACTCCGGCCGCCGCCACAACCTCGCCTCCGGCGAACTCCGTCCACCCCCGCACCTCCCGTTGGTTCCCCTAGCTGCGCGCGGGCACGGGCTATCCTCTGGTGCCTCTGGCGCGTCGATCCGTCGTCTCTGGCGCAACTCCGGCGAGCCACCGCCGCTCTGATCGTCGCCGTCGTCCAACCGCCGGCGCATCTGACGTGAACCGTCATTAGCGGCTAATCCCCCCCCCATTAACACACTAACAGACACTGACAACGGGCCCCGTAGCGGGTCAAAGCCCGGGTCAACGCGGGATTAGCCCCTGTGTCGCTGACGTGTGGACCCCGCATGTCAGATTTGACCTGGACCTGGTCGTTGACTCGCTGACGTCATGCTGGCGTCAGGCTGACGCAATAAGTATTTTCTGGATTTAAAAATAATCAGGAAATTCCAGAAAATAGCTAAAACTTCAATAAATCATAGAAATTCAACCGTAACTCCAAATTAAATAATTTATATATGAAAAATTATCAGAAAAATTCAAGGAATCCATCTGTACCATTTTCATGCATGTTAGAACAACTTATCACTACTGTTTAGGGCAAATGAAGTGAATGACATTTAAATAACCACATATGGAGTTTGAATTTGAATCTTGGATTCAAACCAACTTCATTTAATCTGGTTTTAGGTGCATTAGCCCAAAACACATTCATATTGCCATGTCATAGCATGCATCATATTGTGCATTGCATTGATCGTGTTTTTCTGTATTTGCCGGTAATTGTCCCCTCTCGATAGACGTGTACCGATGATGTGATCGATGACACCGATGAAGAGCTATATTATCTTCAGAAGTGCCAGGCAAGCAAAACCCCCTTGTTCATTCCGATAAAATCCCACTCTTTCGCTCCTGCTCTCTTTTACTGCATTAGGACAACAACGATATATTTGTTACTTGCTGCGGTAGCTGAACCCCTTTATCCTCTGCATGACCTGTCATTGCCACAGTAAATAGATGAAACCCACTAGCATGAGTAGGAGTTGTTTGAGCCCTGTTGTGCCTACTCATTCATGCTTGTTGTCATGCCTGCTACTGCTTAGAGTTGTGTCAGGTCTGATTCATCGGGGATGAATCAGAGGCGTGTGAACATGTCCCAATGTGTGTGAGCTAAGTGTGTGAACACGATTTGGTGAAGGTAGCGGTGAGAGGCCATGTAGGAGTACATGGTGGGTTGTCTCATTGCAGCCGTCCTTAGGAACCGAGTTTCTGGTGTTTGTAGGTAGTGTTAGTAGTCTACCAAGTGGCACCCGGTACAGGTGGGCTTGGGACAGACTAGGCACAGTGGCACGGTGTACCAAGTGGCACCCGGATGGTGGGCTTGGGAACCCTGCTCACATTGTTTGGGGCCGTAAGCGACACCCCGGCCGGATCTCCTTGCGGACGGAACCCGAATAGGCGATAACCCTGGACTAGAGACTTGTTCGGTTAGTCAGGTCGTGGCCGACTCCCTCGCCCGGCTTCCGCTTGAAGGTTGCCGAGGTACATGACGTGTACAGGGCGGTAAGTGGCGAGAGCGTGTGTGAAGAAGTACACCCCTGCAGGGTTAACATCATCTATTCGAATAGCCGGATTCCTCGGATATGGAAACTTGGACCCCTTGCATAGTTCATAGATAAGTGAAAGTGGATTCTCTAGAATACGCAAGATAAGCGTGAGTGCTATGGATGGCGTTCTCGTAGGGAGACGGGAGCGGATCCATAGTGGTGTATTGATATGGTGAATATGTGGACTCGTGTGCGCCACCTCAAAAGAGTTACTTGCAGTCGTAGTTCAGGTTAGCCACCGAGTCAAAGCTGGCTTGCTGCAGTTAAACCCCACCATCCCCTTGTTGAAAATGATGCATATGTAGTTAGTTCTGATGTAAGTCTTGCTGGGTACATTTGTACTCACGTTTGCCTATTTTATGATTTTGCAGAGAGACTTCAGTCTCACTAGTAGTTCCGCTTGGACTTCGACGTTTAGCTTGATACCTCAGCTACGATCTTGTGCCCTCGGCAGGATCTGGTAGATAGTCAGGCTTTCAGCCTTTTTCATTTATAGACGTCTGTACTCAGACATGATAGCTTCCGCTTGTGTTTTGATTTGTATGCTCTGAGTGTTGGGTCATGAGACCCATGTTTGTAATATCTCGCTCCTCGGAGCCTATTGAATAATTACTTGAGTTGTAGAGTCATGTTGTGATGCCATGTTGTATCTGCACATATCGAGCATATTGTGTGTATGTTGTTGAAATGCTTGGTATGTGTGGGATCTGACTATCTAGTTGTTTATCCTTAGTAGCCTCTCTTACCGGGAAATGTCTCCTAGTGTTTCCACTGAGCCATGGTAGCTTGCTACTGCTCCGGAACACTTAGGCTGGCCGGCATGTGTCCTTCTTCGTTCCTGTGTCTGTCCCTTCGGGGAAATGTCACGCGATGAATACCGGAGTCCTGTTAGCCCGCTACAGCCCGGTTCACCGGAGTCCTGCTAGCCCAGTGCTACAGCCTGGATTCACTCGCTGATGACCGACACGTTCGATGCTGGGTCATGGATGCCTGTCCCTGTAAGTCTGTGCCACTTTGGATTCACGACTAGCCATGTCAGCCCGGGCTCCTTATCATATGGATGCTAGCGACACTGTCATATACGTGTGCCAAAAGGCGCAAACGGTCCCGGGTTAAGGTAAGGCGACACCCGTGGGAATACCGTGCGTGGGGCCGCAAAGTGATATGAGGTGTTACATGCTAGATCGATGTGGCATTGAGTCGGGGTCCTGACAGCGTTGGTATCAGAGCTTGACTACTTGTAGGATTACTAAGCCAAACTGGTCGAAGTTGTGTCTAGAAATTCTTTAGTTATATAAGGGAATTGATTGTGGGATGGAACGTAAGGCTCTTTTACTCCTTATACCTCATGGCCTTCTGATCTGAGTCATCATCTTCTCTTCTACGGGGATTAAGAACTAGGCTATCTCTTCTTTCTATTAGGATCACGTGTTACTAATCCGTAGACTTATAAGATTGTTGGACTTAAGCCTCGTTTCAGTTCCTACTGCTTCTGTATAATTATTGTTGATCTCGAAACCTTGATATTGTGTTTCTGAGTGGTTATGCCACCATTTTTGTGAATGTCTCAAATCTTTTCTGAGCATTTACAGTCGTTATGCTGTCCGAGTCATCCCAGGTTTCTAAATAGTCTGATGCATTTGCAAATCCTTTCTTTCCGTTCCCGATGTCCCTTATGGTCAGAATAAGCACACTAACCGGTGCGTTGAGGTATTTTATTGCCTCGACATATATGTTGGAGTTCCTATTATGACCCTAAGTGCTTAGAGGATCATCTAGCAGTCTAACCATGATTGTGTCCTAGTGTGATGATTCTGGCCATCATTCTCGAAAGCATCCCGTGATGCTACTTAGTAGTAGGTATTCTATTCCTGGGTTCTTGAACCCGAGATTTACTCTACTTACTTCATGTTGATAGTAATTGCTAGCGCCTTTAGGATATTAGTAACCTTTGCGATAGTCCTCGAGGTCCGTGGTATATCCTTCTTCCAAATACCATGAACCACTTACGGCAAAAGTTTGTTGGATCAAAAGATGACAACAAGAGTGCTCTCGATGAGTTCTCCATGCTATATTGTGACTCTGCCAGCTCAACCTTTCTGCATGGGTTATCCGGAAGAAATATGTTGAACTTGGTTCGACATACTAACCTATGCATCCACAACTCAGAAAATTATATGTTACTTTGAGTTGTTCTCCTTAGTTGCATTCTGACCCTCGTCTATCAATTGATAGTCAAGAGTATGCGTGCGTTCGTTTATCGATGCCTATTACTCTTGTGGTCCGTCAAGCCATTCTGTCCTGAATGACTTGGAGAAACAAACTCCAGTACCTCATCCATATTTAGGATTGGGTCAAAGTAGTTGTGTTCCGCAGATCAAGTTACAATCCAGCTTCTGGTCTGCTCTACCCTGAAGTATTACCTTCTTTATGACAGGAATTTCATGAGAATTGCACCACCTTTTGTGAATTCTTGACATAGTGATACTTCTCGCCATCCTTGTTCATTCCTCGGTTCCTGTGTTATTGTAACCAGAATGCCGACAAGTGAATCGTGGCGTGTGAAATCAATACTCCTAGCAACCTTGTTGCTTGGTAGTTAAAGGACAATAATTTCATTCTTAGCGTGTTGGTTTTTGAATCATCCTTCTAAGACTGATCGTGCTACCTAGTCCTTATTTCGGTGCACCCTTCGATTGATGAGTTAGGATCTTCTCAAGTCCTCACTCATTTGATCATATCGTCTTGCCCTCAAAAGCGAGACTGTTCTTGAGCTTAGTAACATATCGGTGGTTCGTGATTTCCGAAGATCTTCTCGGAAGTATTACCAGGTTGTCACCTGACCGCTATGTTGAGCTCGTGATCAAGTTGGTTTCTTGTGAACCACCTTCTCTCCAAGAATCGGTGTCAGATATCCCTGAGCTAGTTGGTTAAGCTAAACGACAACTTGGAGGGTTGGAAGATAAAAGCTTGCCTGACTTAGTTCGTTCCAAAGGGATATTCCTGTGTAGTGTGTGTTGAAGAAAGATGATATCTTCATCGATTGGTCCCTGTGATCAGTTGCTGGACCTATTGTCTCATCAATCCTTTGATTTGAGTGTGGGCTATCGTCAAATCAAATCAGTACCAACGATGTTTGTAACATTGTCTTATTCGTGGTTGATCCCTCGAGCATACACCATTACATCTTTGGTCTGACCAATGCTTTCACCGTGTTCACTTAACTATGGAATTCCTTTTAAAAAGGAAACCTAGATGAATTGTTGTTGAGCCCATTGACAGCATCCTTATCTCCTCCATGATTTTGTTGAACATTAAGCTAGTGTTGGAAACTTTTGAAAGCATTTGTTCATGCTAGCTCATGAAGCATATGTTCGGATGTAAGTAGAGACTTCCTCTAGCTCATGTGCATTGGATGCAAGTTGCCGCCGTGGACTCGAGAAAGTCAATGTTGTTTCCTTTGGAATCATCCCAAATCAGTCATGCATACGTGCGAAGTATTCTGTGGTTCGGAGACTTGCAACCTCCATTCCATATGTATATCCTAGCACACCAAGCCACTGATTGATTTGTTCACGGAAAAGGAGTTGATGTGCTAATCCTAGGTCATGCACAAGACTTCAATATCCTTGATTATGGTTCCCCACCTGAACTCGGTAGTGTTTTATTGTAAGACTACCATGTGATAATGTTTGTCTAGGACAGCGTGTTCACATGTTTGTAGCAGAACCAGCTCATGTTTTGGAGCTTGCTATCGTAGTTCGCTCCCCGAGAATCTCGCAACGTCATCTCGTCGATTTGTGTTGCAAACTTTCATTTTTCTTCCTAGACTCGATGAGTCTGGAATATCCTGACACCAACCAGATCTGAATCTCAGGCAGATATGATGGGTTGGAACATTTCCCAAGAATTATAATATTGGTCTCTCAATAACCGGCAAGGTGGATGTCGTGGCCAACACACCCATCCGGTAGACCTATTATTATAGTATCTTGTTTGAGGAAGTTGGCCACCTCCCCATAAGGATTTCGTAGGATTTACCTTAGTAGTTATTCCTTATGGATTCTTGTGCTCCTGAAGTCCGACCTTTTACTTGATGTTCTAGATATCAAACCATAATTATCTATGGATTACGCTAGCACATCAAGGAGAACATTAGAAGCGGAGTGCTAAATGTCTCTCGGTCGATCATCCAGATTTTATTTCCTTGGACCCGCCAAGGGTGAAATCTGAGAAAGTGTTATCTTCCTTTGCATCTGCATCTTCCACCGGTATTCATCAGGGTAGTAAGTTGTGTGGCCAGGACCCTTGACACGGATGTTGGTAAAACCTTGATGATTGTGGAAATGCTCAAGTTCTTGAGAGCACGCACAAGCGCTAGGTGTTATCATCGGCACTAACTGGGTTTGCTCTCAGTTTCCTCGGCAATGCTATGATCCTTTCAAACAGTGAATTCACTCTCTATGGTTGGGTCCTTCCCAGTTACCAGAATCATTCCCAGCATTTGCATTTTGTTCCTAGCTTGCACCGCCAATGTGCCATTCTACCATGGGTCTCTTCCATCTCCGGTGATAAGCAAATTCATCCATTACGTTGTCTTCAACAAGGTAATCCACATCATCCAAGTCCAAGTATGCCATTCCACCGACCCCCGCCAATCGATTGCTGTGATTTGTCTTAGGCTGATATAGAGAGTCTCAATGATCTCTATATCAAAGGTAATTCTTTTTGCCACTTAAGGGGATATCTCTACGAGTCACCTTCCCTAAGGTGTATCGTTATGGTATCATGGCAACTCAACTCCTCGCTATGTTGACAATCGTTTACCACCTTCTTAAGCGTGAAATTGTTGTCTACCTAGTGAACCTTCGACATCCGTTTCTTTCCACCCCTCTTGATGTGTATCTCGTGTCTCAACCCGAGAGATGGTCCTATGTCTCATTCCGTGAGTTGTTCGATCTTCGAGAAGATCGACCCTTCTAGAGTCTCCTTCTTCCCTCCATGTCATGTTGGCAGGATTTCTCAGAGCAAGACATCAAGACAATGATGGTGAATGAATCAACGTTCAACTGAAGTGCACCCTGGATCGTGAAGATTATACTAGTTGCGTTTACCCTTCACCTTACCCTACGCTTGAATCTCGAGACGAGATTCTTGTTTAGTGGGGGTGAGTTGTCACATCCCTAGCTGCTGGTAGTGCTCTAGGCTAGCTTCATGTGTGCATCATGTCTATATTTTCGAAACTTGAACTGAGGAATTTTGGAAGCCTCAAAAACTTAAATAAAATAAAGGGGCAAAAACCCTAGAAATCTCATTCATTGCTCCAAAGTGCTCTTCTTAAATGTTTGATAATTTTTGGTAAGGGTTCTGGTCCCAACCAAAATATTGAACATTTTTAAGGATTTATTTTTGGGACTTTGAATTTAAATCATTAGCTATTTGATTTTGAATTATATTCATATAATTAGAATATAATTTCAAATATCCCTGAAATATTTTATGAGCTTTTGGAAAAGTCCATCTAGCAAAATAAAAATATTCAGAGGAGCTTTTGGCATTGTTTGAATTATTTTTAAATTCAAAACAGTGGCAAAAGAATTAAATAAAAATAAAACAAACAGAAAAATAAAACAGAGCAGAAGACTTACCTGGCGCTTACCTGTCCAGCCCAGCCGGCCCAGCTCCCCCACCTGGCCAGCCCAGCCCATCTCCACCCCCCCCC
>NC_041393.1:771879240-771903558 GCF_002162155.2 Triticum dicoccoides | reverse complement strand
GCCCTGAGGATGCCACGCACCCCCCTGGACCGCTCTCACTCTCCCCCATTCCTTCTTCTCTCTTCTCTGGCTCTCTCCCTCCCGCGACCGAGCGGAGCTCGTCGCCGCCGACGCCGCTACCGCGGCCGCAGCCATCCCGAAGCCTCTCCGACACGCCCTCGAGCTCCGCCTCGACCCCCTCTTCCTCCCCAACAGAGCCAAGCCCCTCGGGAAGCTCTGCTTCGCCTCCACGCCATCGTCTTCGTCCTCGACCGCCGCCGATGGTCGCCATCGATTCGTCGCCGTCCGAGCTTCCCCGAACACGCCGAGGCCACCACTGCACTCCACGTGAGCTCCTGATCATCCTCCCCCTCTCCGTTTTCTCTCTAGCATGCCGTAGCCGCTGCGCCTCTCTTCCCCGACAGTACGCCGCCGCACAAGCTCATCGCCGACGAGGCTCCGGTGGCCATTTGGTCCCGTGCGTGCCTCCGTTGGGTTCGTGAGCTTTTGTAGAACACATAGATGCTAACCGTAGCTCCTCCCGTGCACGGTGTCGTCGTTTCCATCGGCGCCGAACTCCGGCCGCCGCCACAACCTCGCCTCCGGCGAACTCCGTCCACCCCCGCACCTCCCGTTGGTTCCCCTAGATGCGCGCGGGCACGGGCTATCCTCTGGTGCCTCTGGCGCGTCGATCCGTCGTCTCTGGCGCAACTCCGGCGAGCCACCGCCGCTCTGATCGTCGCCGTCGTCCAACCGCCGGCGCATCTGACGTGAACCGTCATTATCGGCTAATCCCCCCCCATTAACACACTAACAGACACTGACAGCGGGCCCCGTAGCGGGTCAAAGCCCGGGTCAACGCGGGATTAGCCCCTGTGTCGCTGACGTGTGGACCCCGCATGTCAGATTTGACCTGGACCTGGTCGTTGACTCGCTGACGTCATGCTGGCGTCAGGCTGACGCAATAAGTATTTTCTGGATTTAAAAATAATCAGGAAATTCCAGAAAATAGCTAAAACTTCAATAAATCATAGAAATTCAACCGTAACTCCAAATTAAATAATTTATATAAGAAAAATTATCAGAAAAATTCAAGGAATCCATCTGTACCATTTTCATGCATGTTAGAACAACTTATCACTACTGTTTAGGGCAAATGAAGTGAATGACATTTAAATAACCACATATGGAGTTTGAATTTGAATCTTGGATTCAAACCAACTTCATTTAATCTGGTTTTAGGTGCATTAGCCCAAAACACATTCATATTGCCATGTCATAGCATGCATCATATTGTGCATTGCATTGATCGTGTTTTTCTGTATTTGCCGGTAATTGTCCCCTCTCGATAGACGTGTACCGACGATGTGATCGATGACACCGATGAAGAGCTATATTATCTTCAGAAGTGCCAGGCAAGCAAAACCCCCTTGTTCATTCCGATAAAATCCCACTCTTTCGCTCCTGCTCTCTTTTACTGCATTAGGACAACAACGATATATTTGTTACTTGCTGCGGTAGCTGAACCCCTTTATCCTCTGCATGACCTGTCATTGCCACAGTAAATAGATGAAACCCACTAGCATGAGTAGGAGTTGTTTGAGCCCTGTTGTGCCTACTCATTCATGCTTGTTGTCATGCCTGCTACTGCTTAGAGTTGTGTCAGGTCTGATTCATCGGGGATGAATCAGAGGCGTGTGAACATGTCCCAATGTGTGTGAGCTAAGTGTGTGAACACGATTTGGTGAAGGTAGCGGTGAGAGGCCATGTAGGAGTACATGGTGGGTTGTCTCATTGCAGCCGTCCTCAGGAACTGAGTTCTGTGTTTGTGATCCATGATCAGCTACTACCACACATTGGAATGCTTAAGTGCCCCTCTCGACTTATTAATCAACATGATCTCTGTCCAGGAGTTGCAACTAGTTTCTGGTGTTTGTAGGTAGTGTTAGTAGTCTACCAAGTGGCACCCGGTACAGGTGGGCTTGGGACAGACTAGGCACAGTGGCACGGTGTACCAAGTGGCACCCGGATGGTGGGCTTGGGAACCCTGCTCACATCGTTTGGGGCCGTAAGCGACACCCCGGCCGGATCTCCTTGCGGACGGAACCCGAATAGGCGATAACCCTGGACTAGAGACTTGTTCGGTTAGTCAGGTCGTGGCCGACTCCCTCGCCCGGCTTCCGCTTGAAGGTTGCCGAGGTACATGACGTGTACAGGGCGGTAAGTGGCGAGAGCGTGTGTGAAGAAGTACACCCCTGCAGGGTTAACATCATCTATTCGAATAGCCGGATTCCTCGGATATGGAAACTTGGACCCCTTGCATAGTTCATAGATAAGTGAAAGTGGATACTCTAGAATACGCAAGATAAGCGTGAGTGCTATGGATGGCGTTCTCGTAGGGAGACGGGAGCGGATCCATAGTGGTGTATTGATATGGTGAATATGTGGACTCGTGTGCGCCACCTCAAAAGAGTTACTTGCAGTCGTAGTTCAGGTTAGCCACCGAGTCAAAGCTGGCTTGCTGCAGTTAAACCCCACCATCCCCTTGTTGAAAATGATGCATATGTAGTTAGTTCTGATGTAAGTCTTGCTGGGTACATTTGTACTCACGTTTGCCTATTTTATGATTTTGCAGAGAGACTTCAGTCTCACTAGTAGTTCCGCTTGGACTTCGACGTTTAGCTTGATACCTCAGCTACGATCTTGTGCCCTCGGCAGGATCTGGTAGATAGTCAGGCTTTCAGCCTTTTTCATTTATAGACGTCTGTACTCAGACATGATAGCTTCCGCTTGTGTTTTGATTTGTATGCTCTGAGTGTTGGGTCATGAGACCCATGTTTGTAATATCTCGCTCCTCGGAGCCTATTGAATAATTACTTGAGTTGTAGAGTCATGTTGTGATGCCATGTTGTATCTGCACATATCGAGCATATTGTGTGTATGTTGTTGAAATGCTTGGTATGTGTGGGATCTGACTATCTAGTTGTTTATCCTTAGTAGCCTCTCTTACCGGGAAATGTCTCCTAGTGTTTCCACTGAGCCATGGTAGCTTGCTACTGCTCCGGAACACTTAGGCTGGCCGGCATGTGTCCTTCTTCGTTCCTGTGTCTGTCCCTTCGGGGAAATGTCACGCGATGAATACCGGAGTCCTGTTAGCCCGCTACAGCCCGGTTCACCGGAGTCCTGCTAGCCCAGTGCTACAGCCTGGATTCACTCGCTGATGACCGACACGTTCGATGCTGGGTCATGGATGCCTGTCCCTGTAAGTCTGTGCCACTTTGGATTCACGACTAGCCATGTCAGCCCGGGCTCCTTATCATATGGATGCTAGCGACACTGTCATATATGTGTGCCAAAAGGCGCAAACGGTCCCGGGTTAAGGTAAGGCGACACCCGTGGGAATACCGTGCGTGAGGCCGCAAAGTGATATGAGGTGTTACATGCTAGATCGATGTGGCATTGAGTCGGGGTCCTGACAAGTATTTGCAAATGGGTATTGGTAGTGCTTGATCTTCAAGCTTCCTAACCTTATTCTTCAACATCCTAAGCTCAACAGCTAGCTCTCTGTCAGTGCGTGCTTCGCCCTCCATCTCTTCGTCCGGAGCTCGTGCTGCGGCCACTGCGGTTTGGGGCAGCATGCGCAACCATTCGTCATGCTCTTCTTGCAGTTCATTTATCAGTGTCTTGGCCAGAGCATCGACCCAAAGAAAGAAGCATGCCACCTGCATGAACACGAAACAGATCAACCGATTGCTCAAAGATCCCGACCACGAAAATGGTGCAATTGCCCCGATTTTTACCCCATTCTCGCTGCACACGTAGAACGGACGATTGTGGTTCCTCGATGTGTGAGAAACCCTCCGATCAACGCTCGCCCGGCACCGCGGACAGACGAAGACAGGCATCTCCACACGCACCCGGCTCTGCATCCGCGAGGTGGCGCGGGAGCTTGCGGAAGACATGGAGCTCGGAGCCGAACGGGATCTCAACGCCGACGCGCCCTCCACAGCTAGCTTCCCACCGCCGCGCCCTCCATAACTAGCTTCCCACCGCCGTCGTGCTCTCGCTCTCCCCCGCCGTGGTCAGCGCCGTGCTCTCTGTCGCCGCGGTCACCGCCGCTGTCGCCCGCTAATATAGCACACACCCGCAACGGCTCTATGCTCAACCGCTCTCTGCTGGGTCCCGCAAGCCACGCGTGCAACGGTCTGAATAAAATTGGCCGCCTCTGCCGCCTGGTCCCACCTGTAAGGGCCGAGTCAAAACGTTGACCTGACGGAGACGCCAAAGTTCACAGAACGAGTCGGTGCGCACGGACTAGGGGCAAAACTGAGCACAATTTGCATCTAAGGGCAAAACTGAGCAGATGGACACCACTAAGGGCAAAAGGATAATTAACCCAAAATATAATTCACTGCTCATGCATGCATCACGCAAATGTAGTAAACAAAAGCTAGAAAAGTTAGATTTACCGAAAACTAATGTTTATGCAGAATAATAATCTCTTCCAGCTCTCGGCTACCAATAGCAAGTGTGTTGATTTGTGGACTAACCTGCATGATGCCATTACTTGCTACCCAGAGACTGGAGCCACTTACAGGGAGCCTACAGGAGGAGCTCCCCGAGTTCGATGGCACTTGATCCTCCTCGCTTCACCTTCGTCATATATTCGGGTGTGAGGACCTAGTCATCTTCATCCGACTCAGTGACAGGCTAGCTGCTTTTCTCACGCGCTACAGACGTATGTGGTCAAGACTGTTTATTAGGCTGGTCGTAATGGTGAGTATCATAGACTAGTATCATGCATATGATACTAGTGTATGATACTACATCCGTAGTGCATAATATCATAAGTTAGTATCATAGCTAACTTCATTTATTGCCATGCATGACACATAGTAGCACATCATTTAATATGATACGGTATCATATTATGATACTCAACCCTCTCTTTCTTCATTCAATTCTATGCCACCTCATCAAATTTGCACTAACTTCATTTATTGCCATGCATGACACATAGTAGCACATCATTTAATATGATACGGTATCATATTATGATACTCAACCCTCTCTTTCTTCATTCAATTCTATGCCACCTCATCAAATTTGCCTAGTTGACATGCATGATATTACCTATGATACTAACATTACGATCAGCCTTAGGAGCAGTAGACAACATGGGCTTTGTACTGTGTAATTTGTAGCAAGAGTCAATGCAGGCTGTCCGATGCAAAATTAGAGCCATTCAGGTATTATTATTTTTCACATACAATCAATCGATTGGATTTATTGTCGTCCAAAGTTATTGTAGTGGCTCAAAATATGTGCCTCCAATTAGTAGAAAGATGTGCCCCCAATTAGTACATATTTCAGTGATGAGTCTACTCATATCATATTTTTGCATACAGGAAAAAGAGGAGTCCTCTTATATGTTTAGTAGATGTAGACAAAATGAGATGCGCAGTCATTGTATTAATTTATACCTGAACTGAAAAATGCCTATCATGTCACTTCATCTTCCTCCCTGACAAATACACACCCAATTATGCATCAGGCCAAGCTGATCAACGACAAACTACAGGCCTTATGTAGCAAAATAAGAATTGTTGTGCTATAGCACTACTTAAAAGCATCCGGACAAATCTTAGTACTAAAAAAACTATTATTAACAGGTCTACAACAATCTTAGTACTTAATATTTTGCTTCAATCTTGTAGAAAGTTTTCCATACTCACAATTAATGAAAATTGAGTTATAGGATTTTGTTGGGGAAGAATTGTAGGAAGCACAAACTAATCTGCATGAAAACTTTGAATCTTTCAACTCTTTTGGTCTGGGGACCCTGGGCCATATAATTGTTGCAGTACGAAGACTACGCTACTCCCTATGTGGGTTCTACCCAATCAGTGTAGAGAAGAAGCTTTACCAATAAATTTGTAAGAGTAATCTTATTCCTATAGGTTCCACCGAGCCTGACTTCAATGATCCTAGATCCAAGCAGATTAGTCCTTTGTTAGGTTCTCAACTTTTCTAGATGGAAATCAACACATGGATTTGGAAAGAAAAGATCGTGTTGCTTACCTGGTATCAGTGATTTATTTTGGTGTCGATTACATGGTTCCAGACAACACTACGGCTGCGCAAATCTGAAGTGGATGATGCAAACTTCCATCATCGTTTCTTCCTGCTATGGAGCTGCCGAGCCACAAAATCTATGTGATGCAGTAGAAAGGCCTTGGGGAGGCAGGAGGTGGCTTCTCCCTCATGCACCTGCTGATTCAATCTGATGCAGGTTTCCGATTTCATAATTGAATTCGCGGAGACAATGCTCAGATTTTCTTTCCGAGGAAACAAACAAAGGTGAAGGGGAGGATCCTCTTAGGTACGTCAAATTTTGGAGGAGATGACGCTCATGTATTTTTTTCAAGGGATAGCGCTCGACTTTTTTTTATTTTGAAGGAAACAAAGAGAGACCATGGGGAGGACTCGTGTATGTTTCTTTGGTGATGAGGCGCAGTTTTTTTAGGGAAACAAAGAGAGACCATAGGGAGGAGGACTCACGTATGGTCAGTTTTTTTATTTGAGGGAAAACAAAGAAAGACCATGGTGAGGAGAGCTGGTCTCTTGTTTTCATCCTACGACTATAAATGAATCATATATTAATCGGATGGTCAAAATTTCTTAATTCTAAGGATTAATGTGGTGTCTCGTATGGTGCTTCCAATTAGTAAATATAAGATACAAGATATAAAATTTTATTTTATAAACTGAAAGTTCTTACAAAATTATAATAATAATTGTTTATATATAACTTGGCAAGTTAACTCCTAGTGATCGCGTACATAAGCTTACAAAGATTTTACTAACGAATGCAGTAATAGACGTCATGTGTTTATGTTTTTATAACATTTCTTCGTCCAGCCCAACATGATATTTTGTAACACCCCAAAATTTAACCATGATTTATTAATTAAAATTTTGCCGTGGTAAATTAAATTTTTATTTTCTGGATTTCCTTTTGTTTCAGAACCATGCTTTTCTTTGATATTGTGGAGTTTTTACCCCAAGTGAAAACTTCCAAAAATATTGGACTTATATACCCTCTCAAGGAACATTTCTTTTATGAGTGGAATTATTTGTATGATTACTTTTCCCTGAGCTTTATTTCTTTTAAAATGATTTTCATATGCCTTAGAGCCTTTTTTGCACTACAACCCTTTCATATATTCATTTAAAAATTCCACCAAATTTTGGGGATGACATGTGAGGTTACAAAATCACTTTTCTGCAAAAACATCTCTTAGTCATTTGGGGATTTTGAGCCCTACCTCAAGTTTTCAAATCTGGATTAGTTTGTGGTTTACACTGCAACCTATTTAAATATTTCTTTAAAAATTGCATAAAAATTTGGAGATGTCAGTAGATGCCTATAATTAATTTTTATGCAAAAACCCATAAGTGTTCTTTGAAAATTTTGAGCAAATCATCCTCTTTTGCTCTCTGCCCAGTTGGGTGTTTTCTACTGCAACTCAACTTTATTTTACTCTAGTGCCCATGATTCTTTCTCCTGCTAATAAACCACCCTACAAAACCCTTAAGTCCAGGAGATTGGATCCATTGAAATTTTTTTGGCCCATGCAATGATAGCCTTTAGTTTCTGTCCAGATTTGATTTTTTCAAAAACTTGCACTAACAAGTTTCTGGTTTTGCCCTAACAACCTTGCCACCCTCTTTATCATCCAAAGAGACTATGATCTGGAGTTTTTGTCCACCCCAAGAGTTGCCTAGATGCCCTTAGCATTCTGTCGAACACCTTGAGTGCATGAACAGAATTGGCATGAACCTTAGTTTGCATTCTAAACCTGCTTGATTTGCAAAACCAGCATGTCCACTAAGCCCCTAGATAACCCTAACCTAGACCTGTTAATCCCCAGCCTCATCCAATCCCTCTAGCACGTGCTGGCTTTGCGTCGAGCACCTGGCGTGCGTGCGCTGGGTGCACCCAGAGCGCACATTTTGCACGCGCATGCACCGAGTCGCCGCGTCCCACTGCCACCTCCCCGGCGCTCGTTCTGGACCCTTCCCACTCGCAGCCAACGCGCCCGACCCCTCCCTCGCCGCAGAGCCGCCCTGGCCCCCTCCTGGCGCCCCATAGCGCCACCACCGCAAGCCGCCGACGGCCGCAGGAGGCCTCTACCATGGACGGCGCCGCCCGAGCCACTCCAGCGCGCCAGCTGCCCTCTGGAACAGCTCGAGCTCACCGGCGAGCCCGTCCGCTAGCGCACGTCGCCGCCACATCGCCCTGAAGCAATAGAACGGCGGTTCGCCGACGATCTTATCCCCGGCGGCCGCGGAACCAACTTAGATACGGTACAAAAGGAGCCCCCGAGCCCGTCCAGACCTCAGGCGACCTCAAGCCATTCCTCCAAAGCCCCCACGACCAGCAATCGACGGCGGGAAGCCTTCTTCCTCGTCTCCGATCAGTTCGGCCGCCGCCATGCTCCGGTGTCGTGCGGCGCAAGCAGAGCCTCCCCCATCCATCCAGTGCTTCCATCCTCCTCCCATCGACCGTGCGGAGCTACCCAGCCTCTCAGCTTTGATCGGGAGCCATCATAGCCCAAGACCCCAACCCACCAGAACTTGCCCTTCCGCCACAAAGCTCGCCGCCGGCGACTCCCTCCGCCCCCGCCAGCCGTTCGACCACCGGGAGGACCGCCCTGGACCAGCAGATCCATCCCCACCCTTGGAACCTCGCGGAAAGTCGCTGTTCGCTGACGTTGATCGCCAGAGCTCCTCCTCCGATCGGACAAAGGAGGAAGGAGGCGGGCGACTGGTCAAACCTGACCAGTGGGCCCAAGGGACCCACTGTCAGTGACCCACGCGCCGGTCCACGCTGGCATAAGTGGACGCGTAATCCCAGAGTACGCTTTCCCCCAAACCGTTTTTTCTTTTTCTGTTTCTTTTATTTATTTATTTATTTAAAAATAGAAATTGACTAAACTTTGACTTGCCATAACTCTTTAAATATAAGTCCAAATTTGGTCTAGTTTATTTTCATATTTATTTGAAAATTTTCCAAACAACTTTTTTGTACTGTTTTGAAACTATGTGTTGGTCTGATTTTTTTTAATAGGATTTTGAAGAGGGAAGCAACTTTCAAAAAATGCACCCCGCTTGCATACTCTTGAAGGCAAGCATTCTGAACCCTGGCATAATATTGTTGTGTGTTGTTCGATACGATTACAACACCACCTTGACACAAAGTGTTCATTATTTTATGTGATGATATGATCATACTCATGAGTGCATAATGAATGTTCCTTGCTGATGGAATTTGATATGCTTGTGATAGTAATCACCCTCGTATGCCCCTCATGCCTATCGGAAGGAATCCGGGAATAACTCTGTTTTGGGTAGACACGAGCTTGTCTCCGGTCTTCGTCGAGACGGTTGTGTCCGGTATGGCATAGTGAGGTATGATGAGTGGTGATTCTGTCTGTTGGTTGAAACATATGCCGTATGCTAATCATGCAGGACACTTAAACCTCCTGAGTCGACCGTAGATCGAGTCTTGTTCCAGTAACCCCCATACTTTTTTCGTACTACCACTTATCCCTGCCATAGGTAGGGTACGGTTCAGTAAGTTGTCAACCCCTTTCGAGCACACACCATACAGAGAGGCCATGGTGGAAGATACCGACTGCAGCTGGTAGGCATGCCACCTGGTCCGGGGGCATTGGTGTTTCCGGTTGTAGCCGAAGGGGTAGCTCCCCTAGTTTGCGCGCCTTATAAATTTTATGATCCCATGCTAATCGAGGTTGTAGCCTCCCCACTTAGATTTTTGCTTAATGGGTGTCGTGGGTGATTCCAGACACCGGTAAGTTAGGTTGTGTGTGTGCGGTCAGGTGTGTTTTCAATTAAAAAACTGTAGACGGAATTAGTCCCGATGGACTAACAGAATCTGTTACTCGTGGGTAAAGAGTACACCCTCTGCAGAGATTATGTCTATTCGAATAGCCGTGTCCATGGTTAAGGACTACAGTTTGGGATGGGTCAAGTGTCGATCTTAGTGTCGGTCTTCGGAGGAAAAACTAAACCAGAGCATTGATTATGACCTGTGACATATGATGATTATGATTGTTATTATTGTGGACTAACCATTTACATTATTTGAATTATTGAGTATCCCTGGGATGGTTCTACCTCCAAGATATTCACTGTGATTATTCATTTATAAGCCCTTTATGTGGTGTCGCACAGATGCCCGACTGTGGCATGCTGGTCATTTAAATTATTTCTAAGCCCTTTATGTGGTGTCGCTCAGACGCCCGACTGTGGCATGCTCTATATTATTATCCTTTCGAGGCGTCGCTTCAGACACCCGATCTGTGCATTCTATTCCTACTCCATTATTGCATATTCATGTTGTATATGAATAACCTGCTTGCATGCATCATGGATTTTATTTTATGACTGACGTGTGATCATGAAATATTTCAGAACATGATTATCATTCATTATATTATACCTGTGTTCATAATGTTTGCGAGTACATTCCAAAGTACACACTGGCTTGTCCCTGGCTATTGTCTTGGCCAGATTTCTTGCACGGAAAGGAGCGTTGCGATGACAGCCCTGGAACCTACGCAATGGTGATAGCAGCCTCACGAAGATAGGAGTTATCCTGGTCAGCTGTTCCTGTGGGAGATGGAGTCCCATAGACGTTGATAAACCACAAACCGCTTCCTCCATCAGCCACTAGAAACCTTGTGTTGTACTCATAGGCCAGAATGGTCTTGTACTACATATTATGTACTTTGCTTGGAGTTTCTGTATCAAGTTGGGGTCTCATCAGCTGACAGTAATCCTGGGGCTGGTGAGCACAAGGGCCATTTTCTAGGAAATTAATATCCCGAAAATCCGGTCCTGACATATTTTCACCCAGCTCAGCAAGTCATGGATTTCGAGAAAAATGAAAATGGTCATTAAATTCTACCATATAAATAAACGGGCTGCATAGATGCTACATCATTGTTTCACCTAGCCCACCAAATGGACTAGCTAACATGTGGGCTAGTAGGTCGAAGCCTAAGCAAGGCGTTGGATATACATCCAACGGCCGGCATTCTTATTCAATCACTCGTCTTCTTCCCCCAGCGCTGCCAGGACCGCCTGCTCCAACCTCCGGCATCCAACGGCATTGTTTTGCGTGCCTCGCAGCGAAACGCTACCCCGCCGACGGCCAGGCCATCCCTCCACTCCGCACCTCTTGTTATTCTCTGCCGAGTGTAGCCCCCCCCCCCTGCACCTGAACCAGTCAAGTTTCCAACTCCTCTCCGTCTGGGACTCCACTATCGCGTCTTCCCCATCTCCGGGTTGTTCCAGTCTGGGGCCTCGACGTCGTCCACCGCCTCACTGCGCTCGCCGCGGCGTGGTCAGCAAACAAGAGTCATTGGAAGAGGACTGTACGTGAGAGCCTGACGGCTGGGACCCACGAGGTCCATGGTCGCACGCAAGGAAAGTTCCTCCTTATCAAGCTATTTCCTTCCCCTGACAGCTAGGACACACCGGCTGTATCTTCGCACAGAAGGAAGTGCCTCCTTGTTGTGCGAAAAAAACTATTCCTCCCGATGATAGCTGTGACCAGTCAGATTTGGGGGCTGACTTGTGGGCCTACTAAGCAGACGTGTACGCAGGGCTTTGTCAACTTAATCAACAAATGATTCTAGCAGCTGGACCGTTGGATGTTAATTCAACAGCCGTGCTTCTTCTTCAACCTCTGTTCTTGCTCCTATCTCCCGTGGGTGGCAGTGTTGCCGCGCACCCGAACCAGTCAAGTTCCCCACTCCTCTCCATCTGTGATTCCACTGCCGCATCTTCCCCATCTCTGGGTCGTTCCAGTCTGGGGCCTCTTCATCGTCCACCGGCCTTGGTGCGCTCGCCATGGTGTGGTCAACATGGTCAACAAACGAGAGTCATCGGAAGCCTCACACCAAAGCCGAACCAGTGAACCCTCGTACTCCTCTCCGCGCGGGCTTCCACTTCCGCGTATTCCCCGGCTCTGTGTCGTCCCCTTCCTAGGCCTTGTCGTCGTCCACCGCCCTGGTACTCTCCGCGCGGCGTGGTCAACCTGGTCAAGGAACGACTTCCATCGGAAGAGTACTGTACGTGGAGAGGCTGACAGCCGCAAGGAAGTGCCTCCTTATTACGCGCAAAATAATTATTCCTCCACCTGACAGCAGGGACCCACCGGACGGGCCATCGTATTTTGTGAAAAAACGTTTCCCCCCTGACTGGTGGGACCCACCAGCAACATCTTCGCACACAAAGAAGTGCGTCAGGGCAAAAAAAACGATTCGCCCCCCTGACTGCTGGGACCCACCAGCTACATCTTCGCACGCAAGGAAGTGCATTCGGGCAAAAAAAAAACGGTTTGCCCCCTTGACAGCTGGGGCCCACCAGCTACATCTACGCACGCAAGGAAGTGCCTGACAGTCGGGACGCACCTGGTCGAAGCGTACGTAGCATTTTCATTTTGGTCGCGAACATGTACGTACATATTGGTCGAAGTAGAGGCGCGCACGTGTCGTAGTAGAGGTGCGCACGTAGCATGTACACGTACGTATAGTGGCCAGTGTGCAAGATAGAAAATACGGCCACGTACGTACATACGGGCGGGGTCTCGAACGCCTACTCGCGCATATGTACGGCCAGGGCTCGTGTACATGGCTGGGTCCGAACGGAGAAACTGCGTCGTCTTCGTGTTCATGGGGAGGCAACGGAACGCGTCGTGTTCATCGATAGGCAACGGAACGTGTGAGAGCCAACCGGCTTGGATGGAACAGCCAACGGAAACGAGGCCTGACATATCGCAGAACGGAGGAAACGGCCTTGTGTTCGACCGGCCACGTTGAGGGAGTCCTGGATTAGGGGGTATCCGGACAGCTGGACTATATACATCGTCCGGACTATTGAAGCGTGAAGATACAAGACTCAAGACCGGCAGATCTCGGGTAGGGGGTCCCGAACTGTGTGTCTAGGTGGATGGTAACAGGAGACAAGAGACACGATGTTTTACCCAGGTTCGGGCCCTCTTGATGGAGGTAAAACCCTACGTCCTGCTTGATTGATATTGATGTTGTGCTTATTACAAGAGATCAAGAAGGCTAAACCCTAGAAGCTAGCCTATGGTATGATTGTTGTTCGTCCTATGGACTAAAACCATCCAGTTTATATAGACACCGGAGAGGGCTAGGGTTACACAAAGTCGGTTACAATGGTAGGAGATCTACATATCCGTATCGCCAAGCTTGCCCTCCATGCCAAGGAAAGTCCCATCCGGACACGGGACGAAGTCTTCAATCTTGTATCTTCATAGTCTTGGAGTCCGGCCGATGATGATATTTCGGCTATCCGGACACCCCCTAGTCCAGGACTCCCTCAGTAGCCCCTGAACCAGGCTTCAATGACGACGAGTCCGGCGCGCATATTGTCTTCGGCATTGCAAGGCGGGTTCCTCCTCCGAATAATTTATAGAAGATTGTGAACACCAGGATAGTGTCCGGCTCTGCAAAATAAATTCCACATACCACCATAGAGAGAATAATATTTACACAAGTTCAATCTGCTCACGTATTTCGTGGCGTGACATCACACCATAACCAAGCCTTTACTCGAATTGTTTTTATCGTACCACCTCAACGCGTTTAGCGAAGCGGTTTCCTTGGCACATCTTGTCGAAGCAGAGATCGTGTTCCCCCTATTTTGGGATTCCCATCAATACGGACGTGGGTAACCCAACCGCGCCATTGATTGCGGCGCTTGGGAGATAAGCGAGTTTTATCAGGCCGGTGGGGACGCGTGGTTTCGTCCTCCCATATAAGGGGATAAAGATCTACCCTTTTACCTACGCCTTCTTCCTCCTTTGCTTATCCATCTCTGCAAACTCGAGCTCCAGCGCCCAAGTCCGCACATCTCACCTCAACCTTCTCCAACCATGTCCGGAGCGGGTGGCAAGTGGATGGCCTCCTCCGTCACGGAGGGGCACATCCAGAAGCTGCGCAGCGCCGGATATCTGTCTAGCGACATCGCGCACCGGCTCCCCGACGACGGGGAGCTCATCCCCACACCCAGGCCCCATGAGAGGGTAGTATTCCTTTCCCATTTCCTCCGCGGACTGGGCTTCCCACTCCATCCTTTTGTCCGGGGGCTAATGTTCTACTACGGCCTGGATTTCCATGATCTGGCCCCGAATTTCATCCTCAACATCTCAGCGTTTATCGACGTGCGTGAGGCCTTCCTCTGCATCCAGCCCCACTTCGGCTTGTGGCTCAAGACCTTCAGTGTTAAGCCGAAGGTTGTGAAGGGCAGCCAAGCAGAGTGCGGAGGCGCCATGGCGGGCAAGATGCCCAACGCTACTTGGCTCGAGGGCACCTTCGTGGACACCATTAAGGGGTGGCAATCGGTGTGGTTCTACATCACCGAGCCGCGTGACCCTGAATGGGCAACAGCCCCCGAATTCAGATCTGGCATCCCCATACAGCTCACCTCCTGGAAAGAGAGTGGCCGGACATGGGGTGATTCGGAGGAGCTGACCGGACTTCAAGCCTGCATACAAAAGCTAGTGAACAAGAAGCTCAAGCTTGTCAACGTAGTCCAGGTCATGCTCATCCGCCGGATTCTCCCGTGCCAACAATGGGACTTCAATATGTGGGAGTTCAATCCAACGCAGCACCAGACTTTGAGCGGGCTCTTCGACAATACGTATGATTAGGCCTGGAGGGTGCTCTTTAAGGGTGCCGAGGCTCTCGCATCCGCTACCGAAGATCGCGGATTCAGATTGCAGCGTCCGGCTAGCGAGGTAAGCGATTTTACCCTTTACGGGACACTTGTTTTCCATAGTTTGACTCTATGCGGGATCTAAACTCCCTCTCCTTTGACAGGACTGGCTGAAGAAGGCCGAGCAGACTAACTGTCCGGCCCCTTTGCCAGAAGACCCAGCGCACGCCCGCTTAACGGGGATGCTGGTTCCGGCACCCCACGTGGTGCCGGAGAAGAAGGCCAAGAAGAAGGCCACGGGCACTCGAAAGAGTTCCCGTTTTCAAGTGTCATCGGACGATGACTCCAAGGCGGACTCCTCCCACGAAGGCGAGGAGGAGAAGAAAGAGGCCTCTTCCCCAGCGGGGGGAGGGAAGAAAAGGAAGGCCTCCCCAACAAGGGAGGCCGAAGGGTCCAAGAAGGGAAGGACTCTTCCCCCGGACTGCTCTGCCAACGCCGGCGACGACGACGAGGATTGGCCTCCAAGGGCCAAGCCCCTAGCGAGATCGTAAGTATCCGAACTCTCGAATAACTTCATGATTTTTCTTTTCTCCACATGGTGTCTTTCTAATGCCGCATACAACCCTGCAGTCCGCCCAAGGATGATCTTCCTGATTCGTCGAGCGGGTCCTTGGGTGCGTTGGATATGGATTCCATTCCGACCACCTCCACCCCCCGTGATACGGACGATGCCGAGGTGGGATCCTAGGAAGGGACCCGCCAGGAGGAGGAGGCCCCGGAGGTGCCACAGGGCAACCTCCCAGACTTTGCACCGGACTCCGTACCGGAACCTGTAGTGGCTCCGGAGTCCCGTGGGCGGCCCCTTCGTAAGAAGGGCAAGACCGTGACGCCGGCGGCCTCCATCCAACCGGAGGCGCCGGATAGCTTGCTGGAGGCGCTCAACGGCGCTTCCATCAAAGAGGAACACCGCACCGTCATGAGTGCGGTGATTCAGAAGGTTCAGCTCGCCAAGAGCGGGCTGACCGAAGCCTGCAGCAGCCTTCTAACAGGCTTTGAGGTAAGAATTTTGATATATGTAAAATAGTACCGCATAGACAGTAGCCCCTGATGCTCGTTTCGGTGTTCGGAAAGAAAAGCCGGACTGAGGATCTAAAAAGATATACGCAGGAGTCATAAAAAATATGTCAATATGGGATTGCAGGCTGTGCTGCTGACCTCTGCCGCACTGACTGCGGAGTTCAATACTTTGAAGCAAAGCCTCGAGCGGTCCGAGAACGAGCTCGGCCGTGCCAAGAAGCAGCTCGAGGACAAGGAAGGTGAGTAACACCTTATTAAAATTGTACCTTACAGAAAAGGATTTGGTTGCAAGAAGAATGACAAGGATAACGTGGCCATGAACGAGGTGGTGACCCTGAAGGAGGCGGTGTCCGCGGCCGAACGTAATGCGTCCGCGGAGCGCACCGAGCGAGAGAAGCAAGAGGCACGGGTGGTGGAGGTACAGCAAGAGCTCCAGGCTCTCGTGGAATAACATGAGAGTTTGGAGCGCGACTCAAAGACTCGAGAGTCCGAGCTTGCATCGGCTCTTGAGAGTGCCAAAGCCGCTAAGGCCGAAGCCTACAAGGCCCTCCAGGAAATCGAGGCGTTGAAGAAAATAGCGGCAGGTAAGGCATTTTTCATGCAAATTAAGCATGTGAGTGTGAATTACCTATCACTTACCCGAATTCGGAGCTCTCCAGGAGCGTTCGCAGATCTGCCCCACAGCGTGTCCGATGCTGCCGCTTTCTATAGGGCCGAGGAGGGGAGCTCGATGGAGAAGGTCTTCTGGTCTCAGTATGCTGAGGCCGGACATCCGGTGCCCTTGAGCGACCAGCTGAAGCAGCTGGTCGAGCTCCACAAGGTGGCCGAACAGGCCATGAAGGGCCTCATAGTTTGGTTGTGGCCCAAGGAGGCCATGCCTGGGAGCTACTTCGGCCTGGTGCGGTGGTTGGTGGATGCGTGTCCATGGGTTGAAGTCATCAAGCACTCCGCCTGTATTGAAGGTGCCCGTCGGGCCCTTGCCCGCGCAAAGGTGCCATGGGGCAAGATGGATGCTGAGAAGCTTGTAACGGATGCGCCACCGTCGGGCAAGGAGTATCACACGCCCGAGATGTATTATAAGAGTGTCCTGAAGGGTGCCCGCATTATTGTGGGTGAGTGATCCAGAGATGTAATATTTGAGTAGACTCCCATTTTGTTATCCTGCGCGCTGAAAACTTTGTTCATATGCGCTAAGCAACGCTTGTTAATTTAAAATATTACCTTCTGTGCGGCCGTTTATCAAATCTGAGAGATGGCAAGTCGTCGGCTTCGGCCCCCATGCCACGAGTGCTGGGGTGTTCGGGATAAATTTGAGCACTCTTGTTCCCATTTTTGGGTCCATCTAGGGAGGCTCTCAACACAACGAACAAGGCAACCGGACTTATAATGCTTGAGCACTCTCACTTAGCCATAGAATTCTATAATTATAAATTTCGGCGAAGCCCCTAGTGTTCGGAAGGCCGAATTTGGGGCGCTATCCACGCCTGGGCCGGACAAAGTCGGTTCCTCGCTCTAAGCGGCATAAGTCTTTAGGGACTCGAAAAGACCTCTCGAACAGCGACCAGCTCTCGCCTCATCATGACGGTCAGTTTTAGCTTTCTCCACTAAAGCGCTCGCCCAGCTCAACTGGGGCGCAATCGCAGTGGGTCTCCCAGTGCTACCTTAGCCGATACAACGGAACGTAAGGTACCAAAACATGGGAGCCGGGCAAACCCAACTATTGACCCAAGACATGATTCGGAGCCGATGCATATAATGCTATAAGTTCGGGGTGCCGCACTTGTGAAAGTGTTCGGACTTATCACACCATGATGCGGGAAACATAAGCCCCTGGTGTATTTAGCCGTACCAAAGTGTACGGATGCAACATGTCATAAATTAACATATGTATAAGAAAGAAATGCAATTATAAGCAAAAAGGTGCTGCATTGTTTATTCAAGAGATACTGTTGTGAATGCAGAACGATACAAATAGTGTGATAAGCAAGGGATGGGACTATTGAACATGTCCCCCTCCAGGGGTAGGCTGCGGAATGGTGTATAAAAGAGATTTAATGCTCGTAATGGAGACCACCTGGATATTCGTTGTAGCCTTTCTCCTTCCCTGGCTGTTGCATCGTGAGTTCGGCAGGTCTACTGCCGGAAAGGCCTCTGATGAACGGGGTCCTGTGGTTAAAAAAAGAAAAAGAGAAAAAAAACGACACACTTGAGAGCCCCTGGTGTGGTTAAGCCGTATTCTGGGCCTATCGTGGTCGTGCCCCTCCCCCAATGGCCATGGTATCTCCAGAGCATAATGATGTACGTGAAGGACCAGTCTTGCAATTTTGCAGGGGCTGGGGTTGGGGCCGCATTGCTACGCGTGCTCGGAATGTGCCGGGTGGTCTTGTTATAGGTTACTCCGGGCGCGTTTAGCTGTGTCCGGTCGCTTAACGGCCGGACTCGAGAATTGCCTTAAGAGGCTGCACTGTACTTCTGCCGCGAGAGCCGCTGTATTTTCCTCCGTTCGGAGGGAGCTTTCAGTGTTTCCATTGACCGTGATGACTCCTCGATGGCCTGGCATCTTGAGCTTGAGGTATGCGTAGCGCGACACCGCGTTGAACTTTGCAAACGCGCTACGTCCGAGCAGAGCATGATAGCCACTGCGGAACGGAACTATGTCAAAGATTAACTCCTCGCTTCGGAAGTAATCCGGGGATCCGAAGACCACTTCCAGTGTAACTGAGCCTGTACAATTGGCCTCTGCACCTGGTATGACGCCTTTAAAGGTCGTCTTTGTGCGTTTAATCCTTGAGGGGTCTATGCCCATTTTGTGCACTGTATCCTGATAAAGTAGGTTCAGGCTGCTGCCGCCGTCCATCAGGACTCTGGTGAGGTGAAATCCATCGAAGATTGGGTCTAAAACCAATGCGGCGAATCTGCCGTGGCAGATGCTGGTGGGGTGGTCCCTTCGATCAAAAGTGATCGGACAGGAGGACCATGGGTTGAACTTCGGGGCGACTGGCTCCATCGCGTATACATCCCTGAGTGCACGCTTCCGCTCCCTTTTGGGTATGTGGGTTGCGTATATCATGTTCACCGTCCGCACTTGTGGGGGGAAACCCTTCTGTCCTCTATTGTTCGGCGGTCGGGTCTCTTCCTCGTCATCGCTATGCAGCCCCTTGTCATTGTTTTCGGCAATTAGCTTGCCTGCATGCTTGAATACCCAACAGTCCCTACTGGTGTGGTTAGCTGGCTTTTCGGGGGTGCCGTGTATCTAGCACGAGCGATCAAGTATTCGGTCCAAATTGGACGGACCCGGAGTAGTTCTTTTGAATTGCTTTTTCCGCTAACCGGGTTTAGAGCCTCTGAATCCGGCATTGACTGCCGTATCCTCATTATTGTCGCTGTTAATGCGGCGTTTGTTCTTGTTGTGACGTGACCTGCCATTGCGGTCCTTGATATCCGGACTGCCAGAATTTTTGTTGAGGTTGTTGCTGCGGGCTAACCAGTTATCCTCTCCCGCGCAGAAGCGGGTCATGAGTGATGTGAGGGCTGCCATGGATTTCGGCTTTTCCTGTCCCAGGTGCCGGGCAAGCCACTCGTCGCGGATGTTATGTTTGAAGTCCTCGAGGGCCTCTGCATCCGGATAGTCGACGATTTGATTTTTCTTAGTTAAGAATCGTGTCCAGAATTGTCTGGCCGATTCGTCTTGGTGCTGAATTATATGGCTTAGGTCGTCAGGTTCTGGTGGTCGCACATACGTGCCCTGGAAGTTATCAAGGAATGCGGCTTCCAGGTCCTCCCAACTCCCAATTGATTCTGCTGGCAAGCTGTTGAGCCAATGCCGAGCTGGTCCTTTAAGCTTGAGTGGGAGGTATTTGATGGCATGAAGATCATCACCGTGGGCCATGTGGATATGAAGGAGATAGTCTTCGATCCAAACCGCGGGGTCTGTTGTGCCATCATAAGATTCAATATTCACGGGTTTAAACCCTTCGGGGATTTGATGATCCATTACTTCATCTATGAAGCATAGTGGGTGTGCGGCACCTCTGTATTGGGCTATATCACGATGAAGCTCAAAAGAGTTTTGTCTACTGTGTTCGGCCCGGCCGGACTTGCTGTGTCCGGCGCGACGGTTGTCGTCACGTATCATGGGGCACCCACGCGATCCGTAGATCGATCTTGATTGCCTTGCCTTATCCTCCAATATATCTCGCAAGTCCAGGGCATTCATCTATGGCCTTGTCCTTTTCGAGCGATGCCGGGTTACGGTTCTAGTGGAGGGCCTAGAGGCCTCTCTGTCGCGGCCACGGGGTGGTCGGTCAGCCGTATCGTGTGCTGGTGATGCGGGTTCATATACCTCCTCCTCTAATCAGGGGAGCAGCTTGCGTTTGGGGTAGCTTTTGGAGGGGCGTTTGAGCTCATGCTCTTCGGCCGCAAGGACTTCAGTCCATCTGTCAGCTAGCAGATCTTGATCAGCTCTAAGCTGTTACTGCTTTTTCTTGGGGCTGTTTGCCGTGGCCATAAGCCTGCGTTTAAAACGCTCTTGTTCGACGGGATCCTCAGGCACGACAAATTCGTCGTCGTCGAGGCTTGCCTCGTCTCTAGAGGGAGGCATGTAATCCTCTACCTCTTCGTCTGCCGCTCTCTCATGAGGGCTGGTGTCTCTGTCCTCCTGTGCTGAATCTTGCTGGAGGGGGTTGTCTTCGGCACTGTCTGGGGTATTATTATCTCCGGTGCCGGAATCTCCATTCTTGCTGTGGCGGGATTTAGAGCGGCGCCGCTGACGTCGGCGCTTGGGCTGTTTCTTGGAGGGGTCATCCTCCGCTGTTCCTTTGCCATTCCCATCCTTTGGGATATCCACCATGTATATGTCATATGATGAGGTGGCTTTCCAGTGCCCAGTAGGCGCTGGTTCTTGGTCGTCACCGGCATCGTCGTCCATACCGTCGATGTCCTCGGAGTCGAAGTCTAGCATGTCGGTTAGATCGTCGACAGTGGCTACTAAGTGGGTGGTGGGTGGGTTTTGAATTTCTTCGTCGTCCACATCCCAACCGCCCTGACCGCAGTCCGGCCAGGGCTCTCCTGATAACGAGAGATACTTTAGCAAACTCAAGATGTCGCCGAAAGGTGAGTGTTGAAAGATGTCCGCAGCGGTGAACTCCATGATCGGCGCCCAATTGGATTCGATTGGAGGGGGCGCGGGAGGTTCGGAGTCCGGCGAGGAGTCCGTCACCTCGGAGTCACGAGCTTCACGAGGGACAAGGTCAGTATTCGGCTCCATCACCGTAGAGGTTGCTGCCCCCGAGGCGGTGTCTAGCCCCCCGTCCTCGATCTGCGCAACCGGCTCTGAATTGAGGGTCGGAGCGGACTCGTGCGCGGCCTCCAGGGCACTGTCTGACTGCAGAGCCAAATCATGCCCATCGTGACAGTGCGGCACGCTCGGCTGTGGCTCAAATCCATCGAAGATCAAGTCCCCGCGGATGTCAGCCATGAAGTTCAAACTTCCAAATCTGACCTGACGGCCAGGGGTGTAGCTTTCGATCTGCTCCAGATGGCCAAGCGAATTGGCCCGCAGTGCAAAGCCGCCGAATACGAAGATCTATCCGGGGAGAAAAGTCTCACCCTGGACTGCGTCTTGTTGATGATCGAAGAAGCCATCGAGCCTATCGGTGACGACACAGAGGAACTCTCAATGAAAGCACCAATGTCGGTGTCAAAACCGGCGGATCTCGGGTAGGGGGTCCCGAACTGTGCATCTAGGTGGATGGTAACAGGAGACAAGGGACACGATGTTTTACCCAGGTTCGGGCCCTCTTGATGGAGGTAAAACCCTACGTCCTGCTTTATTGATATTGATGATGTGGGTATTACAAGAGTAGATCTACCACGAGATCAAGAAGGCTAAGCCCTAGAAGCTAGCCTATGGTATGATTGTTGTTCGTCCTATGGACTAAAACCATCCGGTTTATATAGACACCAGAGAGGGCTAGGGTTACACAGAGTCGGTTATAATGGTAGGAGATCTACATATCCGTATCTCCAAGCTTTCCCTCCACGCCAAGGAAAGTCCCATCCGGACACGGGACGAAGTCTTCAATCTTGTATCTTCATAGTCTTGGAGTCCGGCCGATGATGATAGTTCGGCTATCCGGACACCCCCTAGTCCAGGACTCCCTCACCCGCCTTTGGCACGGTAGAATCCGGCGAACGAGCATGACCTGGATCACGTTGACAAGCTTAATGTTCTTGTCCTCCATGCCCTTGATGTAGTTTATGAGTCCGGTCAGCTCTGTTCCCAGGAGGTCAGCCGCATGGGGGTTCCGGATCGGAATTTGGGGGCCGCCGCCCAGTCGGCTCGCGTGGCTCGATGATGTAGAACCACCCCGACTGCCACCCCTTCAGGGTTTCCACAAAGGAGCCGTCAAGCCAGGGGACGTTAGGAATTTTGCCCACCATGGCTCGTCCGCACTCTGCTTGCTGGCCGCTCACGATCTTCGGCTTCACGCAGAAGGTTTGCAGCCACAAGCCAAAGTGAGGCTTGATGCGGAGGAAAGCCTCGCATACAACGATGAATGCCGAGATGTTGAGGATGAAGTTCGGGGCTAGATCATGGAAATCTAGCCCGTAGTAGAACATGAGCCCGCGGACGAAGGGGTGGAGTGGAAACCTCAGTCCATGGACGAAGTGGGCAAGGAACACGACCCTCTCGTGGGGTCCTCGAGTTGGAATGACCTTCCCACCGTCTGGTAGCCGGTGCACTATGTCGGCGGCCAAGTATCCGACCGCCCGAAGACTTGCGATATTCTTCTTCTTCACGGTGGAAGCCACCCATTTACCTCCTGCTCCGGACATGTTTAACTGTGCGGGGAAGACTTGGACTAGGGCACTGGAGCTCGAGGAGGCAAGAGTGGGCAAAGGAGGAAGAAGGCGTGGGTAAAAATGGGGAACTCTTATCCCTTTATAGAGGCGACGGAAGTGGTGCGCCTCCCCACTAGCCTGTTGAGAATCGCTTACTTCCCAAGCGCCACGATTGATGGCACGGGGGGATTACCCATGCCCGTATTGATGAGAATCCCGTGATAAGGGGACACGATCTCTGCTTTGACAAGACGTGTCAAGGAAACCGCCTCGCAATACGCGATGTGGCTGGTTGCGGAAAAACGGTTCGAATAATGACCCGACCATAAGGACATGTCACGTCGTTTAAAAAGTTGTCAGCTGAAGTATCATTCTCTCTACGGTGGTATGTGAAGATCGTTTTGCAGATCCTGACACAGCCTACGTGTTCGATAATAACCTTGGAGTATTCGGAAGGAGGAACCCGCCTTGCTATGCAGAAGACAAGACTGCGCGTTGGACTCATCGTCATTGAAGCCTGGTTCAGGGGCTACTGAGGGTGTCCTGGATTAGGGGGTATCCGTACAGCTGGACTATATACATCGTCCGGACTATTGAAGGGTGAAGATACAAGACTCAAGACTTAGGCTCGTGTCCGGATGGGACTCTCCTTTGCATGGAAGACAAGCTTGGCGATCCAGATATTATATTGCCTTCCTTGTAACCGACTCCATCTAAACCCTAGCCCTCTCCGGTGTCTATATAAACCAGAGAGGATGGTCCTTAGAAGGCCGATCACAATTACAATCATACCATCATAGGCTAGCTCTTAGGGTTTAGTCTCTACGATCTTGTGGTAGATCTACTCTTGTACTACTCATATCTTCAATATTAATCAAGCGGGAAGTAGGGTTTTACCTCCATCGAGAGGGCCCGAACCTGGGTAAACATTGTGTCCCTTGCTTCCTGTTACCATCAGCCTAAGACGCACAGACCGGGACCCCCTACCCGAGATCCGCCGGTTTGGACACCGACACACGTTCGAAATGGGATCCTGTTCATCGGGAGGGGTCTAGCGTTCCGCAAAATGGAGGAAACAGACTTGTATTGGACCTCCTACGGTGAAAACGGGGTCCTGTTGATCGGGAGGGGTGTGGCATACCGAAAAACGGCCGAAACAGACTTGTGTTGGAGCGCTACGGTCGAAACGGGGATCCTGTTCATTGGGAGGGGTGTGGCGTACCGCAAAACTGGACTCCACGGGATACTGTTCATCTCCACCGTCGACCTCCTCCAGCCTCCATGGTCTACTGTTCATCCACCATCGACCTCCTCCATCCTCCACCCGCGACTGTTCATCCACGGGCTCCTGTTCATCCAGCCTCCACCTTGTGCTACTCCATCGGCTACTGTTCAACCACCCCTCTCCACGGGCTCTTGTTCAACCACCCCTCCACGGGCTACTGTTCATCCACCCCTCCACCGTCTGCTGTTCTTCCAGCCCTCCACAGGGTCGTCCTATTCATCCAGCCCTCCACGGGGTCCTATTAATCCAGCCCCAACCAGCTCGATCGATTGGGGTCCTGTTCATCCAGCCTCAACCGGCTCGATCGATTGTGGTCATGTTCATCCAGAGGCAACGGGTCTTGTTCATCCACCCCC
>NC_041393.1:771873105-771878900 GCF_002162155.2 Triticum dicoccoides | reverse complement strand
CCAGAGGCAGCATCGATCGGCTTCAGTTAGCAGCAGTAGCGAAGGAATCGCTCGATCGGGTTCAGTTAGCAGCCATCGATCGATCGCTCGGGTTCAGTAACGCGTAGCCTGCAGTGCAATCGCTTATGTTCAGTTAGAGCCCAACGCCTCACTCGGGTTCAGTTAGAGCCCAACGCCTCACACACACGCACGTACGTGTACGAGAGAAACGCGCATCACTCGGCCCCGACCACCCACCGTAACCAGGAACACCCCGATATTTTCCTTGCCCTTGCTTCTACCACGGTTTTTTCCGTCATGGAAGGCCTAAAGAATGTCATGCGGCTGCATCTCCAGCCCGCCCAGGACGAAAAGCCCATTTTCTGTCATGATTTTTGTCGTAGAAGTAGGAGCCCACCACACCTATGATGATATAGGGTTTTGTCACAATTATCATCATAGAAGTGTCATAAGTATGACCAAAAAAATTCGTTCGGCCCAAAATGTCATGGATGTGTCTCGTTTTTGTAGTGGAGCCACGAGGGGCCCACGAGGGTGGGGGCGCGCCCACCCCCCTAGGGCCCGCCCTGCACCCTTGTGGCCACCTCGGCTGCTTCTTGACGTCCACTCCAAGTCTCTTGGATTGCGTTTGTTCCAAAAAGATCGCTCCCGAAGGTTTCATTCCGTTTGGACTCGTTTGATATTCCTTTTCTTCGAAACAATGAAATAGGAAAAAATAGCAATTCGGGCTGGGCCTCCAGTTAGTAGGTTAGTCCCAAAAATGATATAAAAGTGTAAAGTAAAGTCGATAAATATCCAAAACGGGTAATATAATAGCATGGAACAATAAAAAATTATAGATACGTTGGAGACGTATCAAGCATCCCCAAGCTTAATTCCTGCTCGTCCTTGAGTAGGTAAATGATAAAAACAGAATTTTTGATGTGGAATGCTACCTAGCATATTTCTCAATGTAATTTTCTTTATTGTGGCATTGATGTTCAGATCCAAATGATTCAAAATAAAAGTTCATATTGACATAAGAATAGTAATACTTCAAGCATACTAACAAAGTAATCATGTCTTCTCAAAATAACATGGCCAAAGAAAGTTTCTCCCTACAAAATCTTATAGTTAGGCTATGTTTCATTTTTTTTCACACAAAAAACTCCCATCATGCACAACACGGTTTCAGCCAAGCAATTGGTTCATACTTTTTAACGCGCTTCAGCTTTTTTCACTCTCACACAATACATGAGCGTAAGCCATGGATATAGCACTATGGGTGGAATAGAATATGATGATGGAGGTTGTGTGGAGAAGAGTAAAAAGAAAGTCTCGCATTGACGAGGCTAATCAATGGGCTATGGAGATGCCCATCAATTGATGTCAACATGAGGAGTAGGGATTGCCATGCAACAGATGCACTAGAGCTATAAATGTATGAAAGCTCAACAAAAGAAACTAAGTGGGTGTGCATCCAACTTGCTTGACCTAGGGCATTTTTAGGAAGCCCATCGTTGGAATATACAAGCCAAGTTCTATAATGAAAAATTCCCACTAGTATATGAAAGTGACAACATAAGAGACTCTTTATCATAAAGATCATGGTGCTACTTCGAAGCACAAGTGTGGAAAAGGATAGTAACATTGTCCCCTCTTTTTTGGGCCTTTCCTTTTTTTAGTTGGCCTTTTTTTGGCCTTTCTTTTTTTATTTGGCCTTTCTCCTTTTTTTATTAAGGGACAATGCTCTAATAATGATGATCATCACACTTCTTTTTGTTGGAGATATGCCCTAGGGGCAATCAAGTATGATGATATTTCCTATGTGTTTATGAATAAAGATAGTCCTTGGACATTATCAATGATGTGTATCAACAAGTACGTGACTTGTTTGTGGGACTATGCATTGTATGATGACTGTCCTAAAAGGTCCCTAGTCGAAAGGGCTGTGTGGACGCGCAGCCGACTAGACTAGCAAATGACACGGTCGATGGCTTAGTCTCACTAGCCATGGAGCATTGGATGCTAACTGGATGATATGGACTTGGAAAGGTCTGGTCGTATTCGACGTAGTCGGATCCGAGTCGAAATAAGGTCCGAGTCAGACAGACCCAATTATGAGACACAGCGATAGGTCATATGTGAGTCTCTCGTACAACTTACGTTCTATGTCCTAAGACCTGAGCTAACGCATGTACTCGGGATGGTGACAGACTTGTTTTGGGCCGAGCAAATGCTACTTCGTGACTGGGTAGTTACAAAGGTAGGTTTCGGGTTTCTCCAGTCCCATGCTACGAGACATGGTCGAGCAAGATGGGATTTGCCCCTCCAATCAAGAGAGATATACTCTGGGCCCCTCGTGTGATCCGACCAGGATAAGCATGGCCATGCGACAAGGATTATGAGATAATCTGGTTTGTGGTCGGTATCACTGGAACGAGAAAGAGGTCGGGCTAGCACAAGGATGACAGTCTCTCCTTGAGCTCGACAACATATATCGTGCGGCAAAGGGAACAGAAGTGTAACATGTTGTACAGGTTCGCCTAACCAGCTTCATAGTCAGCTTGGTGGCCGGCACGCCTTGCTAGAGGCCGCTACCAACCATGCAGGTCGGAGGTGATCCGAACTGTGACCAAGCCGACTTGAACCTAAGGGGTCGCGCTCTTAAGGGAAGGAACCTATGAGGTCGGATCCGAGGACACTGGTCGGATGTGGTCCAAGCTGTATTCGGATTGTTGCCGAGTAGGCTTGTGGGCTTTAGGGTACGTGCGAAGCCCAAGTGTTGGAGCCCGTGATGGACGCCTATATAAAGTGGAGGTGCGGAACACTCATGCGGTTGATTGCTTCGGCGCTGCGACTAGGGTTTGCATGTGTTGCGAATATCCACCTCCACTCACTGCCGGTTGTGTAATCGGACCTAGCAGCCCGCCGCACGATGTTCCTCCTGCACACGTGGATACCGTTAGAGGCGGTGCACTTGTGTCGCTCCGGCGAACTTGTACGTGGGATCGGACGACCGGCTGTTCGATGCAGATCGGACGAGGAGGAGATGATCCACACGGACACGCTACCTCAACTCTACTTCCGCTGCACGGCACTGCGCGTCTAGTGGTAAGGATATGTGATTCATCTCCCGTAGCATGTTCTTGGTTGTTCTATGCGTAGGAAATTTTAATTTGCAGTCGACGCACCCTACCGTAGATCCCAACAGTGGTATCAGAGCCTCTGCTATAGGATTTTGTTTCAGATCGTATGCATATTAGATATGTGGAGACAGCAGATGAGATCTGTTGTCCTTGAGATGATCGGCTATGTGCACGGTTGATGACATCAATTGCACATGGCGATTGAAGAAGTTATGTTTTCTGATGATCGGAGTCAATGAGGTCATGCCACAACCTATCCCTACCGGTCGGTATCCGCATTCGGGGTTAACTGTGAAACGCAAACCCGAATCGGACTCGCGATGATTGATCAGATCGGTCAGATCAGAAAATTTGGCCTGATCGTAGTTCAGATGTGATATGTGATTTCCGAAAACGTCGGGCGCTGCCCACACCCACGAGGGGCGCTGCCCCTTCGAACCCCGCCCGCTAACTGGATAGCAAGACCGCCGTGTGTGTAGCGCCGTGTATTTCATACCCGACACACAAACCGGTAGAATGCGATTCTATGCATAACTTTGTGTTGCAGGTTTGATGTGAATACTATGGCTCATGTGTATGTGATGCATTTGTGTAATTTATACGTGGCCTGCATATCATGCTTGTCAGCCGGCAGGAGCCAAAGTTATGTCATTCTAATGTATAACGACATGCGTGTCGACTTGTGACTCTATGTAAAATTCATTACTATTTGTAATAGTTGGATAATAGAGATCAGGTTGGTGGCTTGGCGTCCCGGCGTGACAAACAAGATGGAGTTCCTAGATGGTCATCGGAGTCGGAGCCGACCTGGAAGAACATCCATGAAGGAGCCATACTATTTCACAATATGTGTTTATTTGTGATTGTTATGCTTCTTTATTTCTATGCATGTTAAAATGGTAGAATGATCCCTCATGAATATCAAGCGAATTTCCATCCCCGATGTTGCACCTTCGTACGTCAAGTACGTCTAGTAGTGGGCTCATAAAATTGGGGTGCTGCTGGATGTCCTTGAACTGAAGGGTTCGTGTCGGACACGGACATGCACTACATCAGATTAACTTGACAAGGCTATCAAAATAGTTTTGGGCCTTGTGGCAAAGAAGGTTGGAGCCGGGGTATGAGATACCTTCCCGACCGATAGGAGTCCTATAGATATGCGATTAGCAAGGAGTTGCTTACTGGATAGGTATGTTGGCTAGCAGTGATGCTAAAGCTCACTAGTCGCATGCGCTAGTCAGATCCTGAATCACTCAGAGTTTGCGGAGGGATGCTGACTTCAGTGGGAGTATTTCTGTTTAGGCTTGAATTACTCTATATAAACACATTGCTTAGTGATTGCATATTTTCTGTTGTAGATAAATGGCGCCACCTTCTCAACCCAACTTTGCATTGAAATCAATTCAGGATAAGGATAAACTGAATGGAACAAACTTTACCACCTGGTATAGAAATGTGAGAATTGTTCTCAAGCATGATAAAAAGGAACATGTTCTAGAGGATCCACTTCCAGAGGAACTTGCCGATAATGCTAATGCCACAACTAAGAATGCCTATCAGAAACTCACTACTAGAAAAAAGGCTATAGTTACTATGGACATTAATGGTGCACCACGTATGTGGTGCACCACTGCAATATAGCAGTGGTGCACCATATATAGGTACGCCATTAATGGCCATATCACTAATGGCGCACCACACCCACGGTGCGCCACTACTAACAATTTTTTTTAATTTATTTTTTCAAAACTAGGAATGGCGCACCAGGGGATAGTGTGCCATTACTAGTTTTAACTAGTAATGGCGCACCACACCCTCTGTGCGCCACTACTAACATTTTTTTTACTTTTTTTTTAAAACTAGTAATGGCGCACCTGGGGATAGTGCGCCATTACTAGTTTTAATGAGTAATGGCGCACCACAACCATGGTGCGCCACTACTAACGTCTCACGCACCCGTGGATCGCCTTTCAGGTTTTTCAAAAATTAAAAGAAAATGATAAAAGATTCAAAAGAAATTTAAAAAATAGATGCCCATATGTTATGTGTTCTAGTTGTTAGGAAAATTAACAAACATGAATTTTGGATTTTTTTTGCAAAAGGCTGTCGTGTTTCGGTAAAATGGCCGTAACTTTTGCATACGACCTCCGTTGAAAAAGTTTTTTATATGAAAAGTCATCTACTCTAAAAGTTACATCAGAATTCAATCGGGGGAACTTTGTTGAAGATTTTTAGAATCCCCAAAAACCTGACAGAATAATAGATACGGGGCTTTTAATATCTGGAGGCAAAAAATCGGAAAAAAAAATTAGCATGGCGCATCAGTGTATAGTGCGGCACTACTATTTTCCCGCCTTCACAATTCAAAAAAATAGCAATGGCGCACTAGTGCATGGTGCGGCACTGCTAAGTTGGGACAGAATAAAAGAGCCGGCCAGCCACTTACCCTTTCATTCTTCTCCTCCTCTCCTCCAATCCATCTCCTCCTCTCCTCCAGTCCATCTCCTCCTCTCCTCCTCTCCTCCACTCCATCTCCTCCTCTCCTCCACTCCATCTACTCCTCTTCGGCGACCTCCTCCTCCTCACGGTGCTCCTCCTCCGATGACCTCCTCCTCACGGTGCTCCTCCTCCGGCGACCTCCTCCTCCCCCCTCCTCTCCTCCTCATG